>NW_011495064.1:2452442-2457916 GCF_000754665.1 Bison bison bison
CGGAGCGCCGATCCCAGCTTGGCCCCGGCCTCCGGGTACGGGCTTGACAACTCCAGTAACGACCCGAACGCGCGGGGCTGAGGCCAGGGGCACGGCGCCTCTGCGCTCCAGCGGCGGTGCGCCTCCCGCACCCGAGCACCCAGAGGACCCAGAGGACCGAAGAAGCCCGGGGGCGGAGGGGCTCTGCAGCCGCATCTCCATCCCGGGGCCCTCGTTCCCAGCGGCTGGTACTGGCTGGGCTCGGGGTCGCTCTCCACCCAGGAGTCCCGAGGACCGCGGACGCGGGGCTGGGGGCGCTGCTGTCCGCGCGCAGCCACCAGCCCTCGGGGCACCTTTACCTCCAGGTCGGGCGGCTCCTCGGAGGACGACGGGCGCGAGTGATGGGTCCCCGCGGCTCGGCTGTTCCCGGGCATCGCGGCGGCGACGCGCGGGGCGGGGATGGGGCAGAACGGGGTCCCGGGCAGCGGACTCAGCCCTCGGGCTGCTGGAGGCACGGGCTTGGCGCGCTTCGCACGGCCCTTCGCGTGACTGCGGCGGAGCCCCAAGGGTGGAGGATTGGCGGCGGGCGCGGGGGTCCCCGGCTCTGGCCCCTTCCCGCCCTGCCCCCGGAGTAGTGCTGGAGCCGGGGGCGGGGACGCGGTCTCGTCCGGGGCGGGGGCGGTAGGGGGCGGGACGCTAGGGGCTGAGCGGATCCGAGGGGCAGTGCGGGGTTAGAGGCTAAGCTGGCGAAGGGTCCCAGCCGTGCGCCCTGGGCGTGTGACTGCGCTTAGCTTTCTGTATCAATAAAATAGGAACAAGACCTTCCTCCCAGGGTTGTTGCGAGAATTAAAGGAGTTACTGTATTCAGTTGCTGCCACTGGCAGCTGCCCGGTAAATTATGTTTCCTTCCGACTGGAACCCCCTGGAGAGCTGGGTGTGGACCCAGAGAAGGGCCTCCTGGGGCAGATACCTCTGAGAAGGGGTGTGCTAACCTTCCTCCCTTCCCTGGTGCACCCCAGTGTCAGCCTGGCCAGGAACTTGGGGTTATCAGAGCCTCTGAATTTGGAAAGAAAGCAGATTAGATTTTCATGAGACTATTCCTGATTTTTTTTAATGTTGGGATGAATTTTAAAATAATAATAATAAATGTTTACATGGGTTTTTGTTTGTTTTTTTTTGTTTGTTTGTTTTTTTTTTTGCTTGTAGGGCAGGCAGTGCTGGGCTCCTGCACCAATGAACTTCACTGAAAAGTGAAAGTGTTAGTTGCTCAGTCCTGTCTGACTCTTTGTGACCCCATGGACTGTAGCCTGCCAGGCTCCTCTGTCTATGGGGTTCTCCAAGAATACTGGAGTGGGTTGCCATTTCCTTCTCCAGGGGATCTTCCCGGACCAGTGATCAAATCCCTCTCTCCTGCGTTGGCAGGTGGATTCTTTACCACTGAGCCACCAGGAAAGCCCAAGAAATTCACTAATACTTCTCAAAGGAGGAAGAAGCCTGGCAGGGCAAGGACTGACCCTGGTCACCTAGCAAGAGGCACAGTGTTCCTCTGGGCTCATCAGGACTACTCTGTGCTTGGTACTGATGGATGCCAAGGTCCAGGTAGGGTACTGTGGTGGGCAGAATTATCACCCACCCACCCCAAGATTCCAGATCCTAATGCCTAGGACTGCGAATCTGTCACTTTACTCCTCTAAAGCAGGAGTCCCCAACCTTCCAGATCTCATGCCTGATGATCTGAAATGGAGTTGGTGTAATAATAATAGAAATGAAGTCGCAATAAATGTGTCCCCACACCATCCCACCACCCCATCTGTGGAAAAGTTGTCTTCCATGAAATTGGTCCCTGGTGCCAAAAAGTTTGAGGACAAATGCTCTAAAAAGACTTCACAGTACTGTTACTAATCAGTTGATCTTAAAACACAGATTGTCCTGGATTATCTGAAGTCACTCAGTGCAATCACAGGAGCCCTTAGAAACAGGAGGAACGCAGAACGAGAGGTGAGAGATGGTGGTCCTGGAAGGACTCGGTGTGCCTGATGGGAATGCTGCTGTCTTGAAGATGAATGGGAGCTACAAGGAACCGAATCTGCCATCAACTTAAATGAGCCTGAATGGGAATTCTCCCCAGAATCTCCAGGAAAGAACACACCAACTTTGTTTCAGTGGCTTGAGACTCAGAGCGTAGAATCCAGCCATGCCTTCCTGGACTTCTGACCACAGACTGCGCTAATACATCGATGTTCATTTAAGCCCCTGAGTTTGTGGCACTTGGTTACATACAAGAGAAAATGAATATAGGACCCTAGACTGCTTTTCAATGCCAGAGTCAAATTCTTGCAGTGAGGCTGGCCTGCAGTGAGAAGGGCAGGTGGCCCCAGATCCTTAGTAGGCATGCTGGGCACTGCATTTGCCACCATCCACCTCTTCTGGTTTTCCCCCCCTCAATTCAAGCTTTACACCCTCTGGGAGGCCCTTCCTCAACTTCTCCCAGCAGTGGATCACTTCCTCTCTGTGGTCCCATGCTCTTCATGAAAACAGCCATGTGGTACCTCAGTTCTTCTATTTGTATATGTCGTCACACACCACCGGGCCACCAGCACCTGGTGGAGGAGGGACTGGGAACCGTGATGTCTGAATCTCCAGTGCCTGGCACAGAGCAGGCACGTGGCAGGTAAGTGAAATGCAAAAACGGAATTCATAGCAGCTTGTGGCCGGTGGTTCTTGTTTACAGGGTGTCTGCAATAATGAGTTCTTGTCACTGTTTATTGTGTGGATTACCCTAAAACTCTCTACATGTTCTTGAGAAAAGACAGTGATTCTATTTCTATCCAAAATCATGACGTATGGAATGGTTGTTTTATGGTGGGGTCTTTTAAAATGGCTTTTCATCAGTACAGTGTAAATGCGCGCATTGTAAAGCAGAAGAGTGAAAGTGAGCTCTCTCAGTCGTGTCCGACTCTTTGTGACCCCGTGGACCGTAACCTACCAGGCTCTTCTGTCCATGGGATTTTCCAGGCAAGAATACTGGAGTGGGTTGCCATTTCCTTCTCCAGGGGATCTTCCCGACCCAGCAATCGAACCCGGGTCTCCTGCTTTGCGGGCAGACGCTTTACCATCTGAGCCACCAGGGAAGCCCTTTTAAAGTAAAAACAACTCATCAAAGATAACCATGGTTAGTGCATTTCGGCGAGCAGCCTTCTCCGCGTCTCTCTACGTGTGCACACAAACATACATGTATGCGGTTCTGTGTACATGAGGTTATATTCTACCCTGAAGATGCTGTTGATCTTCTATCTACATCCTTCCTACCCAGGAACCCAGAATCAGGCCAGACTTCTACCCTCACTAGAGGAGAATCCTTAATGAGGATTCTCACTAAGAGAATCTATACAGGCTAATCTATACAAGGTGTTTCCTGCCAACAGTTACCAAGGGAAGAATGTAACTTAAGGTAGCTCAACCCATGATCCAGCAATCCCACTGCTGGGCATACACACTGAGGAAACCAGAAGGGAAAGAGACACGTGTACCCCAATGTTCATCGCAGCACTGTTTATAATAGCCAGGACATGGAAGCAACCTAGATGTCCATCAGCAGATGAATGGATAAGAAAGCTGTGGTACATATACACAATGGAGTATTACTCAGCCATTAAAAAGAATACATTTGAATCAGTTCTAATGAGGTGGATGAAACTGGAGCCTATTATACAGAGTGAAGTAAGCCAGAAGGAAAAACATAAATACAGTATACTAACGCATATATATAGAATTTAGAAAGATGGTAACAATAACCCGGTGTACGAGACAGCAAAAGAGACACCGATGTAAAGAACAGTCTTATGGACTCTGTGGGAGAGGGAGAGGGTGGGAAGATTTGGGAGAATGACATTGAAACATGTAAAATATCATGTAAGAAACGAGTTGCCAGTCCAGGTTCGATGCACGATACTGGATGCTTGGGGCTAGTGCACTGGGACAACCCAGAGGGATGGTATGGGGAGGGAGGAGGGAGGAGGTTTCAGGATGGGGAACACATGTATACCTGTGGCGGATTCATTTCGATATTTGGCAAAACTAATACAATTATGTAAAGTTTAAAACTAAAATAAAATTAAAAAAAAAAAAAAAAGGCATGGGCTGGGCTTCCCTGGTGGTTAAGAACCCGCCTCTCAATGCAGGGGACACTGGTTTGATCCCTGGTCTGGGAAAATCTCACATGCTGCCGAGCAGCTAAGCCCGTGTGCCACAACTGCTGAGCCTGTGCTCCGGAGCTCAGGAGTCACAGCTTCAGGAGCCTGCCCACCTGAGATCCCATGCTCCACCGCAAGAGAAGCACCAAAACTGGAGAGAAGCCTCTGCTCGCCACACCTAGAGAAAGCCCACTCTCAGCAATGAAGAACCCCACACACAGCCTGAAAATACTTTTAAAAAAGCTATTGGCTTGAGAGCAAAGACTTTTTCTCTCTCTTCCCTCCCTTTCTATAAATGTAAATTTTTAAAACTCAAGAAACACATTTTCCTAATGGCCACTGACAACCGTCTTCCAGCCAGCCTTGGGTAAGGATGATGCTGTGGATGGTAGAGCAGAGAGATATATACAGGCATCCAGGTCTCTGAGGACCTTGTGGAGAGACTGCTTTTTGGTACCTCCCTCCTTACAACTGTCTAACTGTTTTAGGAAGGGGGACCCCTTCCAGGGCCCGAAACTGGGCTCTTGTCTAACACTCGGAAATGCATTGTCCGAGGAGACGCATGTGCTGACAAAGCAAGAGATTTTATTGGGAAAGGGCACCTGGGTGGAGGGCAGTAGGGAAAGGGAACCCAGGAGGACTGCTCTGCCGCGTGGCTCGCAGTCTCAGGTTTTATGGTGATGGGATTAGTTTCCGGGTTGTCTTTAGCCAGTTATCTGACTCAGAGTCCTTCCTGGTGGTGCACACCTTGTTCAGCCAAGATGGATGCCAGAGAGGATTCTGGGAGGTGGTCTGACATGTGGTGTCCTCTTTTGAACTTTCCTGAACTCTTCCGGTTGATGGTGGCTTATTAGTCCCGTGTTCCTTACCAGGACCTCCTGTCATAAAACGCATGCAATGGTTACTATGGTGCCTGGCCAGGGTGGGCAGTTTCCGTCAGTGTGCCTCCCCTAACATAAGCTTTGCTCTTAGAATGGTGTGTGTGTGTTAGTTGCTCAGTCGTGTCCAACTCTTTGTGACCCATGGACTGTATCCCGCCAGGCTCCTCTGTCCATGGGATTCTCCAGGCAAGAATACTAGAGCGGGTTGCCATTCCCTTCTCCAGGGGATCTTCCTGACCCAGAGGTTGAACGTGGGTCTTTCTCCTGAACTGCAGGCAGATTCTTTACCAACTGGGCCACCAGGGAAGCCCAGGCCCTGAGAATTATGTGAGCTGTATCATAGGACCCAGGAGACAAAATGTGGTAGACCTCTATGGCTGATGTGGCGGGGGTTGGGGGGGGGGGGGGGGGGGGGGGAAGA
>NW_011495064.1:2458016-2477161 GCF_000754665.1 Bison bison bison
GGGGGGGGGGGCGGTGGAAGCAAGATAGTTAAGGGTGGTAGTATCCTGCAAGGAGTTTGATCTCTTTTGTATACAATTTTAAAAGGATGCATATACCTCTATTTTCTGATAAATGCATAAAGTATTTTCCTGAAAGGATACATCAGGAAACTGTAATTGGTTTGCCTTTGAGCACAAAACTGAAACAACAGGGAAAATAGAAACATGAAGTGAGAAGAACTTTTTTTTCCTCTCATTTTACACTTTTCAGTAAGGTTTCATTTTCACTCTATTACTATCACGTGTTTGCACATCATAAAATTCACAAGGATGAGGGATGGAACTTAAGTGGCAATTTTGGATGTTTAATGAAAGAATATTTTCTGTAATGGAAAAGATTAACATTGATGATTATGTCTGAAAATGCCTGTTCCTGGCAGCATCTCTGCTAATAGGGAGAATATACATTTGCAGGGTAAGAAGGGATTCAGTTTAGAAAGCACTGCTTTTAGAGGCCAGCTGCAACAAAGCATTCACCGTGTTACAGCCTTTTGGAGTACTGAATTGGTTTACCAGAGTGACCATAGAAGTGCCGCAGACTGGGGAGGTGGGGGACTTCAACAATAGAAATTTGTTTTCCCACTGTCCTAGAGGCTAGAACTTCAAGTTCAAGGTGTTGGCAGGTTGGTCTCTTCTGAGGCTTCTCCCTTGGGCTTGTAGATGGCCATCTTCTCCCCCTTGTGTCTTGACATGGGTTCCCGCTCTGCCCGTCCATGCCCACATTTCCCTCTCTTATAAGAACAATGATTACTTGCAAGCTGTTGATGGAAACCACCCCACCCCACTTCCAGAAATTTCCATTCAACAAATACTTACTGAAAACCTTTTATTTTTCAGACACTGTATGAGAAGCTTGGCAAATATCCACCCAAAATGATTTCATTTTAACTTAATTACCTTTGTAAAAAACAAAAACAACCCTAACTCTGAAACTTCCCTGGTGGTTTAGTGGTTAAGAATCTGCCTCCAAACGCAGCAGATGTGCGTTCCACCCCAGGTTAGAGGACTAAGACCTCATATGCTGTAGGGCAACTAAGCCTGGGTGCCTCAACTAGAGAGAAGCTCATATGCCGCAAAAGATGATGCGGCAAAAAAATAAACTTCACATTTTGAGGTGCTGGGGGGTTAGCTCTTCAGTACATGAATTTGGAGTGGTGGAGGACATAATTAGGCCCATACAGATGTTGGTTACACTTCCCTGGTGGCTCAGTGGTAAAGAATTCCCCTGCCAATGCCCAAGACGTGAGTTCGATCCCTCGGTCAGGAAGACCCCGTGGAGAAGAGAATACCAGCCCACTCCTGTATTCTTACCTGGAGAATCCCATGGAAAGAGGAGCCTGGCGGGCTGCAGTCCATGGGATCACAGAGAGTTGGACACAACCAAGCGACCAAGCATGCCGGCACCCCACTTTAGAATTAAGAAAAAAGAAGCTCAGAGAGGAGAATCAAGCTGTCCTAGGTCACACAGCTTGGAAGTGTAGCACCAGGATTACAAACCCAGAGCTACGGGCATTGTGGAATTTCCACTCCACTCACTCTGCTCTGTCCAGAAATAGCTCCTGGGGACTTTCAGTTGAGAAAATGAAAAAAGTTCATATTTTACCAAAGAAGTCTGCCTAATTCTGCCTAACCAAAGCATCTGCCAATTATCCCCTAGAATCCCATGAGATTTGTAGAAGTATTTTGAACACTGCAAGGCAGCCAGTTAGGACACATGGTTGACAGGTGGTCATGGGTGATAGGCAGGTGGTGGTGGTTTAGCTGCTAAGTCGTATCCAACTCTTTGCGACCCCAGGGACTGTAGCCCACCAGGCTTCTCTGTCCTTGGGACTTCCAGGCAAGAATACTGGAGTGGGTTGCCATTTTCTTCTCCAGGGGATCTCCCCGATCAGGGATCCAACCCACGTCTCCTGCATTGGCAGGCGGATTCTTTACTGACTGAGCCACGAGGGACGGTAAGGGGCAAACCTCAAACAGGACTCCCCTGCTGGTCCAGTGGCTGAGACTTTGCACTTCCAACGCAGGGGCTGTGTGTTCGATCCCTGGTCCTGGGAACTAATGTTCCACATGCTATGCAGCCAAAGTGAATAAATACATTGTAAAAGAACAACAACAACAAAAACCCTTCTCAAACGTATTTCTCTGGCAGCACAACCCAACTGCCATCCTGCTGTCTTTGACTCCATCCACCGCCCCCTTCTCACACGCTCTGCTCCAGCCTCGCTGGCTTCCATTCCGTTTCTTCAACACTCCTCAGGGTCTTTGCTCCAGCCACGCCTTCAGCCCAGATGGCTGGTTCCCCCGCACCCAGCTGCCCAGCTCCCTGCCCCTCCAGTGTTTGCTCAGCCCCCACCTTCTCGGGGGCCCTGACTGTCCCACTTGATTCTCCTGCCCACTCCCGTCCTTCTGACCCCTCTCCTCGTCTCTTACTTTCTTGCATTGCCCTTATCACCTTCAACCCTACAATTTCTCATCTCACGTTTATTGTTTATTATCTATGCTGTGATGTACTGTCCACAAGGGTAGAAATCTTGATCTTGTCCACAGACAGTTCTCAAAGCATCTGATACAGTATCTGGAAAATAAAAGGTTTTCAGTAAGTGTGTGTTGAGTGGAAATTTCTGGAAGTAGTGTGGAATGGCTTCCATGAAGACCTTCCAATTAACCACAGAAAAGAGGATGTAGGAGGTTATTCTGTGCTTTCGGTTCCCAGAGGACACAGTTTTCTCAGGGCTCCCTGGCCCCCTCCCCCGTGCCCCGTGGGAACCCACAGCTACGTTTGGCATCTTGCCTGTGTTCTCACTGGGGGTGATGGCTTGTTTCCCCCTCCCCTGCCCCTGGCTGAAGGCTCAGGGCCAGAACTCCAATCTGAACTACCTAGGTATTCTTTGAAGCCACATGAGAGTCCAAAAATAGTTCTCAGCCTAAAGTGCTGATCTATTCCAAGTTGAAAATTTTATAAACAAAACTGAGTTATTAAAGCAAAGGATGAAATGAAGCATCACTGTGGATGATTTCACATAAAAGCTGTTTATAGTTCTATTTTGTTGGAGTCATTTCTTCTTTTGTGAAGTCTCTGCTTTTGAAAAAAGCAGTTCTCTAAGGGCTTCCCTGGTGGTCCAGCAGTTAAGACTCTGAGCTTCCACTGCGGGTGGGGCGTGGGTTTAATCTCTGGCCAGGGAACTATGATCCCACATGCCGCATGGCCACAATAAATAAATAAATTGTAAAAAAGAAAAGCAACAAAGAACAACTTCTTTATATTAAAAAAAAAAAGGAGTTCTCGCCTTAGTTTCTTGGTATGAGAAGTGAGCCAAATTGCCAAGTCTAGGAAGCAGTCCCCAGAAGACTGCCATCACTTCCGACATCAATCACAAATTTGGGGCGTTCCCAAGGCCACCAATAATTTGCTGTAAAGACTCACAGAACTCATTGAAAGCTGTTATGCTCATAGCTGAGGTTTATTACAAGGAAGGATACAAATGAAAACCAGCCAAGGGCAGAGTGCATAGGACAGAGTCCATGGAATAGAGTGCTCTGCAACACAGAGCTTCCTTCCAGTCATTTGATCTGCTGGAGTCCTGGACAGTGGCCTCCTGGCTGTGACGCGTGGCAGTGAGCACAGATGATTCAAGAGTTTCCATTGGCCGACAATGGAATGATCTGAACACTAGTGAGGAATACAATGCAATAGATAGAAACATATTATGTGTGTTAAAATCTCTGCGTTTCTAATGATCCTTTTAAAAGATAGCTACAGAATGCTAGGAAACTAAATCGTTATTTGGAAAACTGGTAAACAGAGGGGAAGATGCAAGCACCTGTCTCACCTTTCTCCGTCAAATGATACTCAGAGTAATTAACAGTGAATGACAGGGACTTCCCTGGTGGTCCAGTGGTTAAGAATCTGCCTGCCGATGCAGGGATGCAGGTTCAATCCCTGGCCCAGGAAGATCCCACACGCCGTGGAACTGCTAAGCCAGTGTGCCACAGCTGGAAGATCCCACATGCTGTGGAACAGCTAAGCCTGTGTGCCACAGCTGCTGAAGTTCGCGTGCCTAGAAGCCCTGCTCCACAAGAGAAGCCACCGCAATGAGAAGCCCTTGCGCCACAACTAGAGAGAGCCCACATGCGGCAACAAAGACCCACACAACCAAAAATAAATTTTTTTAAAGAGTGGCTGATGGGAAGTTTCTCTTTATTGAAGTGTTCCAGCTGAATAATGAAGAACTGTGAAATTAAAATATGACCATTTGCAATCCATGATGAGGCAATGAATTCAGGCAATGATTATCCATGACTTCTAATGTAAAGAGAGAGAGAGAAGAGATGTCTTTTGCATCCTTATAGGAGAACATACCCCTGCCTATGGCATACTCTTGCCCCAAACTGGAACCTAATATGATCAAAACTCTAGATCAAACGATCAGTTTTGAGGACTACAGGCATAGTTCGATACTGCAGGTTTGGTTACAGACCCCTCAATAAAGTGAATATTGCAACAAAGCAAGTCACATGAATTTTTTGGTTTCTCAGTTATGTTTATACTGTAGTCTATTAAGTGTGCAATAGCACTATTTCTTTAAAAAATGTACATACCTTCATTTTAAAATGTGATATTGCTAAAAAAAAATACCAACCATCATCTGTCAATGCAGGGTTGCCACAAACCTTCAACTTGTAAAAAATGCAATTTCTGCAAAGCAAAATAAAGTGAAATACAATAAAACACATTATGCCTGCATAAAGAACTAAGGAATGTGTTTAATGACACCAAAGGGATGTGACTAATAAAATTCTGATTTTATTAATATTTCTGTATTAATATCAGGATATTTCCATAAATCACCTGATTTCTTTAACAAATACATTGAAAAAGAAATTTGAACTGACTATATATTTAGTAATATAAAGGCATTATTAAATTTTTAGATGTGACAATGGTGTTTAGATTATTTTTCAGAGTCCTTATACCAAAATGTTGATGGATAAAGTAACAGGAGGTCTGAGATTGCGTTAAACTGATCTAGGCTGATGGCAAGCAAGTAGGCGTATGCTAAGCTTCCAAGGTGGCGCAGTGGTAAAGAATCCGCCTGCCGATGCAGTAGACGTGAGTTCAATCCCTGGGTCAGGAAGATCCCCTGGAGAAGAGAATACCAACCCACTCCAGTATTCTTGCCTGAAAAATGCCAGGGACAGAGGAGTCTGGTGGGTGACTGAGCAAAATATAATACATATATATACAATATAATATATATATTATTTGTTCTATGCTAACAAATATAATTTACAGAATGAGTACATATAACTCATTCTGGAAGTGAGTTTGGAAATTATATTTGGAAATACATATTTGTTAGAATATACTGAAAATTTTTTGAAAATTATATTTGTTAGAATACATTTATTACAGAAAATTAAATGTATTCACCTATCATGTAGCAGCACCTGCTGCTGCTGTTCAATCCCTAAGCTGTATCTGACTCTTTTCAACCCCATAGACTGTAGTCCACCAGGCTCCTCTGTCCATGGGATTCTCCAGGCAAGAATACTGGAGTGGGTTGCCATTTCCTCCAGGGGATCTTCTCAATCCAGGGATTGAACACGTGTCTTCTGCATTGGCAGGTGGGCTACAGAATCACCAGGGAAGCCCCATTTATGGGGGACATAGGAACAAATTACGTATAAGCATAAAAATACATATTGGAATAAGATAAAATCTGGGAAGACACTGTTACCGAAGGGCTTGTTCACATAGTTTTTGAATGGATGATAGATGGTAGTATTTGAATTCCAATGAATCCCTCTGAGAGAGGGATTGGTATCGTAATTTGATTTTAATATGTCAAATTTTAATATGTCACTTTGCTTCTGGCCATAGTTTGTTTCAGGCAGACTTCCCACTGAGAATAACTAGAAAATCCTGGCAAAAAATTCTTTTTTTAAATCTAAGGCAGCAAGGAGCTGCAGGGAACCTCAAGGAGCCAGCATCCTGGAAAAAAGGAACCTAGAGAGTGAGCTTGAACTTGGCTTGACTTCTCCTTTCAAGGCATTTGCCAGTTGGCAAGTGGGGACTGACAGGCTGAGCCAAGAGCAGCAGATGAGATGCTGAGATGCTGAAGGGAGAGCTGGTGATGTGTCAGAGCTGGGAGGACAAACACTCGGGGGCTTCCCAGGTGGCGCTGGTGGTAAAGAACCCGCCTGCCAATGCAGGAGACGTAAGAGACAAGGGTTTGATCCCTGGATTGGGAAGATCGCCTGGAGCAGGGCATGGCAACCCACTCCAGTATTCTTGCCTGGAGAATCCCATGGACGAGGGCCTGGCAGACTACAGTCCCTGGGGTCACAAAGAGTCGGACACGACTGAGGCGACTAAGAACATGTGCACCAACAAACACTCGGGTTCAGGACCAAACGAAGAACACCTCAGGCTTTCAGGATGGACCCTAAAGGTATACAGTCTATAACGAAGTATGAAGTAGAAGTAGATCCACCTTTATAAGGACTGAAGCCTACCTTCTAATTCACTCAGTCCCTAATGGGACACAGTTATGTTAGTCTCTAGTAAGTCAAAGACGAATGTCGTAAGGTCTAGGGAAAATATCAAAAGTAAAAGAATGCATAATTAATGAACTAATAAAGACAGAAAAGGGAATAATAAGTTCTGCCCTGGAAGCAAGATAAATTCTCTCTGGATTACGATATTGTCCAAAGATTCAAATTATCAAGAATTTCTTTTAGGGAATTCCCTGGTGGTGCAGGGGTTAGGACTCAGTGCTTTCATTGCCAGGAGTCCTGGTTCAATCCCTAGTAGGGAACTATGATCCTGTAAGCTGTGTGGTACTGCCAGAACAAGACAAAAGACAAGTCACAGATCCAAGAAACTATGAACACAAGATGGATCAATACAAACAAAAACTCACTTAAAAACCGCACATCAAATTACCAAAACTTAAAGGAGAAAATGCTAAAACTGGCCAGAAGAAAGGTATAAATTCATGCTACCATGAAAGACACAAAAGCAAAGCTTATGATTGACTTCTCAGCCCGAAGAAAAGGTAATGATACCTTCAAAGCAACAAAGAAAAATAACCGATAACCTAGAATTCTATACCCTGAAAATTATCCTTCCAAAGCAAAAGTGAAATAAGGATAATTAGGCAAATTACAATGGAGAAATTTCTTTAGCAGCAGACTTGCTACAGAATATATTAAGTGGATTTTTTAGGTAGAAGGAAAATAATTCTACATGGAAGCACAGAGACACGAGGAGGTATGAAGAGCAATAAAAAGCAACTTATTCACCCAATAAACATGTGGGTGAATCTTAATGATTATTGGCTATGTAAAACAACAATAATAACTGTTTGTAGGATTAAAATATATACAGAGAATTTACATAAAAGTAACCGGGACTATGAACAAAGCTAGTGGAGGTGATGGAATTCCAGCTGAGCTATTTCAAACCTGAAGGATGATGCTGTGAAAATGCTGCACTCAATATGCCAGCAAATTCGGAAAACTCAGCAGTGGCCACAGGACTGGAAAAGGTCAGTTTTCATTCCAATCCCAAAGAAAGGCAATGCCAAAGAATGCTCAAACTACTGCACAATTGCAGTCATCTCACAGGCTAGTAAAATGCTCAAAATTCTCCAAGCCAGGCTTCAGCAATAGGTGAACCGTGAACTTCCAGATGTTCAAGCTGGATTTAGAAAAGGCAGAGGAACCAGAGATCAAATTGCCAATATCCACTGGATCATGGAAAAAGCAAGAGAGTTCCAGAAAAATATCTATTTCTGCTTTAATGACTATGCCAAAGCCTTTGACTGTGTGGATCACAATAAACTGTGGAAAATTCTGAAAGAGATGGGAATGCCAGACCACCTGACCTGCCTCTTGAGAAACTTACATACAGTCAGGAAGCAACAGAACTGGACATGGAACAACAGACTGGTTCCAAATAGGAAAAGGAGTTCGTCAAGGCTGTATATTGTCGCCCTGCTTATTTAACTTAAATGCAGAGTACATCACGAGAAATGCTGGGCTGGAAGAAGCACAAGCTGGAATCAAGATTGCCGGGAGAAATATCAATAACCTCAGATATGCAGATGACACCACCCTTATGGCAGAAAGTGAAGAGGAACTAAAAATCCTCTTGATGAAAGTGAAAGAGGAGAGCGGAAAAAAAAGCTCAACATTCAGAAAACTAAGATCATGGCATCTGGTCCCATCACTTCATGGGAAATAGTTGGGGAAACAGTGGAAACAGTGTCAGACTTTATTTTGGGGGGCTCCAAAATCACTGCAGATGGTGATTGCAGCCATGCAATTAAAAGACGCTTACTCCTTGGAAGGAAAGTTATGACCAACCTAGACAGCACATTCAAAAGCAGAGACATTACTTTGCCAACAAAGGTCTGTCTAGTCAAGGCTATGGTTTTTCCAGTGGTCATGTATGGACTGTGAAGAAAGCTGAGCACCAAAGAATTGATGCTTTTGAACTGTGGTATTGAAGAAGACTCTTGAGAGTCCCTTTGACTGCAAAGAGATCCAACCAGTCCATTCTAAAGGAGATCAGTCCTTGGTGTTCTTTAGAAGGACTGATGCTAAAGCTGAAACTCCAATACTTTGGCCATCTCATGTGAAGAGTTGAATCATTGGAAAAGACTCTGATGCTGGGAGGGATTGGGGGCAGGAGGAGAAGGGGACGACAGAGGATGAGATTGCTGGATGGCATCACCGACTCAATGGACAAGAGTTTGGGTGAACTCCGGGAGTTGGTGGTGGACAGGGAGGCCTGGCGTGCTGCTATTCATGGGGTCGCAAAGTGTCGGACACGACTGAGCGACTGAACTGAACTGAACTGAACTGAACCAGGGCACAAAGCGACCCAGTTATAAAGTGGGGAAATGACACTTCCCCAAAGAAGACATACTAGGGACAAGTAAACACATGAAAAGATATTCAACATCACTCATCATTAGGAAAAAGCAATTTGAAAATCACAGTGACACACCACTTCACATGGGGCTTCCCTGGTGGCTCTGTTGATAAAGAATCTGCCTGCAGTGCAGGAGCACGGCAGCTACATTCCATGGGGTCGGAAGAGTCAGGCACAACTTAGCAACTAAACCACTACTGCACATGAGAATGTTTGTGATAAAACAAAATTTAAAAAAATAGCAAAGAACAAAGTTGGAGGACTCACACTTCTGATTACTAAACTTACTACAAAACCACAGTAATGAAACAGTGTGGTGCTGGCATAAGAACAGACACATAGATCAATGGAATAGAATAGATGGCCTAGAAATAAACCCTAACATATACCATCAATTGATTTTCAGCAAGGATGGCAAGGCCATTCAATGGGGAAAAGACAAGTCTCCTCAACAGATGATGTTGGGACAACTGAACATCCACATGAATAAGGTTGAAACTTTACCTTATACAATATACAAAAAGTAACTCGAAAATGAATCAAAGACCTGAATGTAAGAGCTAAAACTATACAATTCTTAGAGGAAAACATAGGGAAACACTTTCATGACATGGGATTTGCAATGATTTCTTGGTATGATACCGAACGCACAGGTAACGACAAAAAGAGTTGTAGAGGAAACCAATTCTATTTGCATACATACATTAAATGAACTTACAACAAATGTAAGTCTAATACTGTAAATGGCAATATCTTTTGCTTGGCAAGCACTTCGAAATGCAAACTCAACAGTGGTAGTTAATGTATCATTCAAAAGACACTCTTGTAATCCTTTAACTCATTACACTTGACTATTCAGCCTGTAAATCCCCAGTAATCATCACCTCAAAGCCAGTTGACCATTATCAAGTCTACTAAAATGCCCCACTGAAACAATGTACCCAGGAGAAAAATACAAAATCTCAAGTCAGGGGCACACTAGCTTTTTAAGAGGGATTTAAATCTTATACCTCTGAACTCCTTCCCATCAGCTCTATTCATCCTTCTGGGCCGAGTTACCTCCTGCTAAAACAAGAGGATTTGGGGACTTCCCTACTGGTCCAGCGGCTAAGACTCTGCATTCCCAGTGCAGGGAGCCTGGTCAGGGAACTAAACCCCACATGCTGTAACTGAGATTCCGCATGCCTCAATGAAGACCAAGGATCCCACGTGCCACACTAAAACCCTGCATGGCCAAATAAAAAAAATAAATATTTTTTAAAATGAAAATAAAACAAGGGCAATTTTCTATGGTTTCTGCCAGGTCTATGTGTCTAAGGTTCTCCCATATTCAAGGCTCCTGTGTACATGATCTGGCTTATTTTTAACCCAAGGGCCACTGAGGGATGAGACATGGATTCCACGTGAAGTTCAAACTGCAGTATCAGCAGTGGTGCAAGTACAGCACGTCAGGCTGCCAAAACTGGCTTTTAAACATGCCTCAGAGCTATTGAATGATACCAAACTCCTCAGTTTACAACTGAGAAAACGAAGATTCAGGGAAATTAAGTTTTTTCTTTGGATTATCCTACTTATCTATTCCACTTAAGATTTAGTTCAGTCACCCACAAATAAGCCTCTTGTAACCACTCCCCGCCTGTCACTCAACACCAAATGTTTACTGAGTGTCTGTTACTGTGCAAACCTCAGAGGCTAAAAAATCCACTGGCAATGACAGAGACCCAGGTTTGATCCCTGGGTCAGGAAGATCTCCTGGAGAAGAGAATGACTACCCACTGCAGTATACTTGCCTGAAGAATCCCATGGATGGAGGAGCCTGGTGGGCTACAGTCTATGGGTCACACAGAGTCAGACATGAATGAGCAACTAACAGCATGTACCAGCCATTATTGTAGGCACTTGGGACTCATCAATATACAACTGAAGCAAACAAAAGAAAAACAAAACCCACCCTCAAGTAGCTTACATAGAAGCAGGGGAGCTGGAGATAAACAGTTTTTGTATTCGATAAGTATTGGGTTGGCCAAAATGTTTGTTTGGATTTTTGGGAACATATTATGGAAACCCTGGATGAATTTTTTTGCCAGCCCAATAAATTCTACAGCATGTGGAGGGCGGTAAGGATGGAGTAGGGGAACAAAGCAGGAAAACAGAGAGCAGAAGTACCAGAGAGCGGGGATTTGTTGGGCTTGTGACTTTTAAATAGGTCCCACTGAGAAAGTGGCAGTTGACAAAAACCTAAAGGCGGTGAAGGAGTCAGTCCTGAAGGTGTCTAGGGGGAAAGTATACCAAGCAGGAAGACTGCACCTGGAAACGTTCTCAGGCAGCACCCTGCCTAGTGAGCTCAGTAAACAATGAGCATACGTCTGCTTGAATTACGGTTTTCTCAGACCCTTGCACTGCAAGGAGATCAAAGCAGTCAATCAGAAAGGAAATCAACCCTGAATACCCATTGGAAGGACTGATGCTGGAGCTGCAGTTCCAATACTTTGGCCACCTGATGTGAAGAGCTGACTCACAGGAAAAGACCCTGATGCTGGGAAAGACTGAGGGCAGGAGGAGAAGGGGACGGCAGAAGACGAGATGGTTACTGACTGACTCAGTGGACGTGAGTTTGAGCAAGCTCTGGGAAACAGGGAAGGACACCGGAGTGCTGCAGTCCACGGGGTCCCAGAGCGTTGGACACAACCAGCGACTGAACAACAAAGCCGCCTATGTGATTAGCGTGACTGAAGAACCAGGTTTTGAATTTTTTAAAACAATTTAGGGACTTTCCTGGTGGTCCAGGGGCTAAGATTCCAAACTCCCAGGGCAGGGAACCCAAGTCTGATACCTGGTCAGGGAACTAGATCGCACACGATGCAATTAAGAGCTCAAATGCCACACCTAAAACCTCACAGGTGAAAGTGAAAGTCACTCAGTGGTGTCTGACTCTTTGCAACCCATGGACTATACAGTCCACGTAATTCTCCAGGCCAGAGACCCTGCCAATGCAGAGCAGGGCCTCCTGCATTGCAGGCAGATTCTTTACCAGCTGAGCTGCCAGGAAAGGCCAAAGGCTCCCATGCCACACCTGAAAAGATCTTGTGTGCTGCAAGCAAGACTTGCTGCAGCCAAATAAAATAAATCTATAAAAACAATTTAATGAATTTTAATATAAAAACCAATATTCAACTCAGTCATTGCAGAAATTTTTACACGTATTTGGAACGATGTGGGTATATGAATCTAACTTTTCAACTAACTTCTACATATTCTAGAAACTGATCAAATATCTGCACCAAAAATTTACTGTTCAAATTGAGATGTTCGGTTAATTATAACATCTACACCAGATTTCATAGACTTTCAATATAAAAAAGAATTTAAAAACTTCATAATAACTTCCTCTATGTAAACTAAGGGAGAAGGCAATGGCACCCCACTCCAGTACTCTTGCCCGGAAAATCCCATGGACGGAAGAGCCTGGTAGGCTGCAGTCCATGGGGTCGCTAAGAGTCAGACACGACTGAGCGACTTCACTTTCACTTTCCACTTGCATGCATTGGAGAAGGAAATGGCAACCAACTCCAGTGTTCTTGCCTGGAGAATCCCAGGGACGGGGGAGCCTGGTGGTCTGCCGTCTATGGGGTTGCACAGAGTCGGACACGACTGAAGCGACGCAGCAACAAATGTAAACTAAATAAAATACATTATTAACAACAATTTCATCTGTTTGCATTTTTAATAAGTTACCAGAAAATTTAAAAAAAAATTTTTTTCAGAAAATTTAAAGTCACATACTTGGTTCACATTCTACTGCTTCGAGAAAATATAAAGAGGTTGAACTGCCCATGGGGTTAGAAAGAGGCACCACTGAAGTTAGTTAATAATGCAAGGAAATATCTGATGAACGCCAAACAACATTTGCAGTAAGGGCTCTGAGAAGGGAAAGATGGGGATGTAGGAGAGCCAACCAAGTCTTCAACCGGTGGTGGTGGTTTAGTCGCTACGTCTCTGTCTGACTCTTGCGACTCCATGGACTGTAGCCCACCAGGCTCCTCTGTCAGTGGGCTTTCCCAGGCAAAAATACTGGAGTGGGTTGCCATTTCTTTCTCCAGGGGATCTTGCCGACCCCGGGATCGAACTCGGGTCTCTTGCATTGCAGGCGTATTCTCTACCAATCCGCGAGATTCAAGAGATGCACCGCAGGATGTGCCCCGCCCCTGAACGCGTTGGGTCTTTTGACCCCGCCGCCCCGCCGTAGCCGCGCTGCACGCCCCGGGTTCGCGATGGCGGAGGTGTCCGAGAGGACACTGCAGTTGTCTGTACTGGTGGCATTCGCCTCCGGAGTGCTCGTGGGCTGGCAGGCAAACCGGCTGCGGCGGCGCTACCTGGACTGGAGGAAGAAGAGGCTGCAAGATAAGCTAGCGGCGACGCAGAAGAAGTTGGATCTGGCCTGAGATCCCCGCCCTGTTGGTCCCCGCCGACTCCCGCGCGACCACCTCGAGGGCATCTACCCTGTCCCGTGCGGGGCCTCGGCCATAGCTAGGCCCGTCTCACGCCCTGCGCCCGCAATGCCAGGCTTGTCTTGGAGTTGGTGAGCAGTATTTATAGCAGCGCTTTAAGGGGAGATTTTGGGGATAGACCAATATCTTGCGGCAAGAGGGTTTCAAGGGCCCCAGAAAGAGGAGAAAGTTCTATTTTCCGTGGTAACGCACACTTTCGTTCCATAGTTCAGTTCCCTGCGCGTGTTTAACGGGACTGCCTTAACCACGTGCAAAGTCATTGCACCTTGACAACATTAAGCTTCAAAATGGAAAACACTCGAAAGAATAGAAAGAAAGAAGACGGACCGTGGAGGTGTTCTTACCATCCTTTTCTCTCCCTGATCAGTTTATATTTAAAAATATCTTTGATAGCATCATAGTACATCTTTGCATTCATGCTTTGTCATCTCCAGTCTAAATTCTTAGCTTTTTGGCAGGCTGGGAAAGTGGAAAGAACAGTGGCTTGTAAGTCAGGAGCTTTGAACCTAGTCTTGGCTTTTTCATTAGAGCTCTGCAAACTTTCAGGGTCTCAGTTTTCTTATCTGTAACACCAGATCTTGGTGGTCATGGTTTAACTAAACAGTAAAAATAATTGGAAGTTATCCATTACGTATTTCTAATTTTTATTTTTCTTTTATGTTTCCAACAGCTCACTGAAGATGGATATGGAGAACTGGAGAGAAATAATTCTCCTTGCACTTTATGAATCAATTTTATTTTTAAAATAAAAAATGTAAACGTATTTGAACCTTTTATTAAAAGGGAAAGGAGTATCAGTATCCTTGCATAAAGAGAGCTGGAGCCTCAAAACTGATAATTACTGTTTTTGATCACATACCTTGTTTTCTAAGGAATCTGTGCTAGTTCGTTGGTACAACTGCAAAGCAAAGTTGGTCTAGGAACCATTACCAGTCCCTTTGCTCAGCAGATTTGCTGGAGCCATTCTGGAAACCAAACAACTGTGTAAAAATACCTGAGCTAAGGGAATATATGTAAGACCTTTACACTTCTGAGGGTGACAGCATACTCCAAGCACAAAGTATAAATTTTTATTGACAGAAATTTCTTTTGTATCGTTAACAGAATATACATGTAAAGGAGAAAACTCATTGAATAGAGCTTAGTGATAAATCCCAAATACAGTTGACCCTTGAACAACATGGGTTTGAATTGCAGAGATCCACTTACATGTAGATTTCTTTTTCAATAAATCTACATGTAAGTGAACCACTATCCATGGTTGGTTGAGTCCATGCATGTGGAAACATGGACAGAAATGATCAACTATGCCACTTGAGCATCCTTAGATTTTGGTGTCCGTGGCAGCTCCTGGAACCAGTCCTCCAATGGTACCAAGGGCCAGCTGTGTCTAAAAATCAGGAGTGAGTGACCAGGTCCCTGTGTGCCAAGTCGCTTCAGTCGTGTCTGACTCTTTGGGACCCCATGGATTGCAGCCCACCAGGCTCCTCCATCCATGGGATTTTCCAGGCAAGAGTACTGGAGTGGGGTGCCATTGCCTTCTCCGTGTTAGCCACTAGTTCTTCACTATGAGTCTCTCTCAAGCTGTTAAATTCTTTTTCATCTTTTTAAAAGTGAGCTCAGATCATTGGTGTAGGGGGAAGAGTTTGGGAATTGCATTTATAGGAATGACCCCCACGTGGGGAAATGTTATTACAAACCTCCATAAGAGATGTAAAATGTAAAATTTTAACAGTTTCAGAGACTCGTAGTGGACTAGTTCTCCACTACAAGCCTCTCCCAAAGCTGTTAAATTCTTTTTCAGTAGCTCCTATGAGGAAGCCATACAAGGTCGATGTTCACTGTAACACTCTGATGGAAGAAAATCATGAGTTTTATGAAGTAGATTGTTCTCAGGAGAAACAGTGGCTGTGATTTGCTTTGGTTTTGGCCGCTTCACTTCAGAACTGTCTCGTCTTACGTTACTCTTGGTTTTCATAAGGGCATTAAGGGATGACAATGGAGAAGCAATGACTAGCATTAAAGTGACTGCTGAGGGTTACAAGTAAAACAATGTAAGTTAAAAAAGAACATAGCTGAGTAATCGCATTCCTTACAGCATGGTGAATACTGAAGTGGTATTTCTCAAACTTGAATATGTGCATAAAGCCATGGAGTATTATTACAGTACACATTCTGATCTTGTAGTTCTGGGCTGAGGCCTGAGAAGAGGCATTTCTAACAGACTTACAGGTGGTGATGATGCCAATCCGAGACTCATAGGAAATGTTTGTCACTCTGAATAGGGTACAAAAGTGTATAAAATCTGTCATCTTTCCAGTGGAGGTAAACAAGAGTAATAAACTTTTTTTCATCCTTCCTCATTCCCCATACATGTACACGTATATAAACTGTTTATTTGTTTATTTTTACCAACATAGAACTGTACCATCTCAAAGGACCTGGCTTTTCAAGAGCCTTGTAGATGTAAGTGGAGAAGGTGATGGCACCCTACTCCAGTACTCTTGCCTGGAAAAATCCCATGGATGGAGGAGCCTGGTAGGCTGCAGTCCATGGGGTCGCTAAGAGTCGGACATGACTGAGCGACTTCACTTTCCACTTTCATGCATTGGAGAAGGAAATGGCAACCCACTCCAGTGTTCTTGCCTGGAGAATCCCAGGGACTGGGGAGCCTGGTGGGCTGCTGTCTCAGGGGTCGCACAGAGTCGGACACGACTGAAGCGACTTAGCAGAAGCAGAAATGACGCTGTAATTTTTCATTTTAAATATGGAGCTCCCTATAAAATAGAAAGTTGTCCTAATTTATTTAGAGACATATACGTAAAATAAATAAGGATTTCCTAAATGACAGATTGTTTTTAGTGCAGTTTTTTTTCTTTCTTACCTCTTACAAGATCATTAGAAGTACTGATTTGTCAGTCCATCTGAAAATACTTTATAACACTACCTCAGTTGTTGGATTTTTAATGGAAAAACTGGCTATTTAAGTGAATTTTAAGTATCAGGAGCCATCATGAAGAAGTTAATTCAAAATAAAGACAGGAACTATAAATAAAGCAGAGCAACAGTAGGATAGTTGAGTCTACTAGAGTATGCCATACAATGAAATGTCAGAGAGCAATGAGGGAACAACCTACATGATGATACAGATGCATTGCACAAACAGGTTGAGTGAAAGAATCCATTATTCGTTCAAAAGGAAGACAAATTTTTACAGTTAGAAGTTGGGGTAGAGTTTACTTTTAGTGTAGGAGTGGAGGTGGGCGAGGACTAGAAAAAAGGGAAGACTATTAGGATGTTGGATACCATCAGTATCCAAAACTGCTTGATGTTACATGGAGCTGTGTTCAACGTGAACATTAAGTGAGGTGGTTCTTGTCACTTTTCTGTTGAAGAAAGAACGCAAATAGCATGGCTCTTGGCCTGTGGGATTAACTTGTAAACCTGTATCAATGTGGTTCATCTTTTAAAAAGTGAGCTTCCATGTAGTGGGAAAAGTGAGCTTCCATGTAGTGGGAAGAGTTTGGGAATTGGATTTATAGGAATGAGTCCCACTTGGGGAAATGTTATTACAACCTCCCTGAGAGATGTAAAATGCAGCGCATAATCACAGTTTATAGACTTCCTGTAGAATGAACATCCCTAGACCATAGAACTCAGGATGCAAAAACTGCAATTAAGTGATACTCCAGCAATATCCCAAATAGCAAAGAATTAAATACTGCCTTTGTGAAGTGAGAGTATGCAGCAGCACGTATCCCGTATAAGCCATGTAAGAAAACTGTACAGTTCATTTAAGATTAAGAAGCTTCAAGTACCCTGGTGGCTCAGACAGCACAGAGTCCGCCTGCAATGCAGGAGGCCTGGGTTTGATCCCTGGGTGGGTAAGATCTGGAGAAGGGAATGGCAACTCTCCGGTATTCTTGCTTAGAGAATTTCATGGACAGAGAGGAGCCATGGGATCGCAAGAGTCCGACGCGACTGACTGATCGACTAACACAAGATTAGTTTAGCAAAACTGGTGCGTGCAGGCTCAGTCGCTTTAGTCGTAACCGACTCCGACCCTATGGACTGTAGCCCGCCAGGCTCCTCTGTCCAATGGATTCTCTAGGAAAGAATACTGGAGTGGGTTGCCGTACCCTCGTCCAGGAGATCTTCCCCACCCTGCTGGCTTCTGCATTGCCGGCGTTTTTTTTTTTTTTAATGGCATTTTAAAATATTTTATTAATTTCTGCTTTATCTTTATTATTTCCTACTACTACTTTGTTTTTTCAATTTTATTTTTTTTAATTTTATTTTTAAACTTTACAATATTGTATTAGTTTTGCCAAATATCGAAATGAATCCGCCACAGGTATACCCGCGTTCCCCATCCTGAACCCTCCTCCCTCCTCCCTCCCCTACCCTCCCTCTGGGTCGTCCCAGTGCACCAGCCCCAAGCATCCAGTACCATGCATCGAACCTGGACTGGCGACTCGTTTCACACATGATATTATACATGTTTCAATGCTATTCTCCCAAATCTCCCCACCCTCTCCCTCTCCCACAGAGTCCATAAGACTGTTCTATACATCGGTGTCTCTTTTGCTGTCTCGTACACAGGGTTATTGTTACCATCTTTCTAAATTCCATATATATGCGTTGGCGTGTTCTTTACCGCTGAGCCACTGGGGACTCCGAGCAACCCTGCAGGAATGTGGTATACTGAGTATTTATGGGACTTGTAGTTTCGGACGTAGCGGCAAATTCTACCCCACCTCCACCCTAATCCTTTGGGACCGGCCAGGAAAAAATGACTTGCTGGGCAGTGAACCTGAGAAGCGAGCTCCAGCCCTGCGGGTTGAAGGAGCCGCTTCCTTAAGAAAGGACCAACCCCACACTCCTCCAGAATCAGCTTCCCAGCGGGCTGCAGGGCGCCGAGGCGGACGCGTAGTGATGGCGTCACGTCCCGGTGCAGCCGCCATGGTTTCCCTGGCGACCGGTGTGCTCTCCGCGCCTAGGCGACGGAGATGCTGGCGAGGCGGCAGCGCGACCCACTCCAGTCCTTGCAGCGCCGCAATCAGGAGCTGAAGCAACAGGTACTGTCTGGTGAGAGACCTGGGCTCTAGTGGCGGGCGAGCTCTGGGGCGCACCCTAACTCTGAGAGTCAACCCCAACGCAACCTTTCCAAGTTGTAACCTCCCCCACCCGCAACGTCCCGGGACCAAACCCTGATTCTACCCGCTCAACCCAACCCTGGGGAAGCTAGAAAATGGGGTCCTCGACTAAGTGCTGTCCTCCTCTCCCTCCACCCCACCTAACAGCTCCATCTGCAACCTAACAACTTTTCTATCCCATCTCACCTCCAAATCTAAACGAATAATAATTCCAACCATCTCTGCACTCAACATCACTTTCCTCCATTCTCCATGCTTCCTTGCCTTTATCTCTCATCCAGTGGAGGCTCTTGGGTGTTTTTACTTCCCATGAAGCCAAGCCAAATATGCATCAAAGAATAATATATAAGAAAAATATTCAGTTCAGTTCAGTCCGACTCTTTGCGACCCCATGAATCGCAGCACGCCAGGCCTCCCTGTCCATCACCAGCTCCCGGAGTTCACTCAGACTCACGTCCATTGAGTCAGTGATGCCATCCAGCCATCTCATCCTCTGTCGTC
>NW_011495064.1:2477452-2532584 GCF_000754665.1 Bison bison bison
CTCTCACATCCATACATGACCACTGGAAAAACCATAGCCTTGACTAGACGGACTTTGTTGGCAAAGTAGTGTCTCTGCTTTTGAATATGCTATCTAGGTTGGTCATAACTTTCCTTCCAAGGAGTAAGCGTCTTTTAATTTCATGGCTGCAGTCACCATCTGCAGTGATTTTGGAGCCCCCCAAAATAAAGTCTGACACTGTTTCCACTGTTTCCCCAACTATTTCCCATGAAGTGATGGGACCAGATGCCATGATCTTAGTTTTCTGAATGTTGAGCTTTAAGCCAACTTTTTCACTCTCCTCTTTCACTTTCATCAAGAGGCTTTTTAGTTCCTCTTCACTTTCTGCCATAAGGGTGGTGTCATCTGCATATCTGAGGTTATTGATACTTCTCCTGGCAATCTTGACTCCAGCTTGTGCTTCTTCCAGTCCAGCATTTCTCATGATGTACTCTGCATATAAGTTAAATAAGCAAGGTGACAATATACAGCCTTGACGTACTCCTTTTCCTATTTGGAACCAGTTTGTTGTTCCATGTCCAGTTCTATCTGTTGCTTCCTGACCTGCATACAGGTTTCTCAAGAGGCAATTCAGGTGGTCTGGTATTCCCATCTCTTTCAGAATTTTCCACAGTTTATTGTGACCCACACTGTCAAAGGCTTTGGCATAGTCAATAAAGCAGACATAGGTGTTTTTCTGGAACTCTCTTGCTTTTTCAATGATTCAGCGGATGTTGGCAATTTGATCTCTGGTTCCTCTGCCTTTTCTAAAACCAGCTTGAACATCTGGAAGTTCACGGTTCACCTATTGCTGAAGCCTGGCTTGGAGAATTTTGAGCATTACTTTACTAGCGTGTGAGATGAGTGCAATTGTGCGGTAGTTTGAACATTGTTTGGCATTGCCTTTCTTTGGGATTGGAATGAAAACTGACCTTTTCCAGTCCTGCAGCCACTGCTGAGTTTTCCAAATTTGCTGGCATATTGAGTGCAGCAGTTTCACAGCATCATCTTCCAGGATTTGAAATAGCTCAACTGGAATTCCATCACCTCCACTAGCTTTGTTCGTAGTGATGCCTTCTAAGGCCCACTTGACTTCACATTCCAGGATGTCTGGCTCTAGCTGAGTGATCACACCATTGTGATGATCTTGGTCGTGAAGATCAAAGCCTTCCTCAGCGATCAATGCAAAGAAATAGAGGAAAACAACAGAATGGGAAAGACTAGACATCTCTTCAAGAAAATTAGAGATACCAAGGGAACATTTCATGCAAAGATGGGCTCAATAAAGGACAGAAATGGTATGGACCTAACAGAAGCAGAAGATATTAAGAAGAGGTGGCAGGAATACACAGAAGAAAAATATTAAGACCTGACAAATGAGCAAAGGACATGAACTGAAGAAGAAATACTGGTCACATAAACATGAGAAAAGTTGACTTCTAAGATAAGCAATTGCAAAGGAAATAAGATACCACAAACACTTAAAAAATCTTGATGCTGAGTACTGGGGAGGCTGTGATGAAACAGGCACTTTTACTGCTCCAGGGTATAAGGCACAGCATTTCTGGAAAGCACCTTGACAAGATGTAGAAGATATTTATGCTCCTAGGCTGTGTAATTGCATTTCCAGGAGGAAGCACAAGCTGGAATCAAGATTTCTGGGAGAAATATCCATAATCTCAGATATGCAGATGACACCACCCTTATGGCAGACAGTGAAGAAGAACTAAAGAGCCTCTTGATAAAAGTGAAAGAGGAGAGTGAAAACGTTGGCTTAAAGCTCAACATTCAGAAAACTAAGATCATGGCATCCGGTCCCATCACTTCATGGCAGATAGATGGGGGAACAGTGGAAACAGTGGCTGACTTTATTTTTCTGGGCTCCAAAATCACTGCAGATGGTGACTGCAAGCCATGAAATTAAAAGACGCCTACTCCTTGGAAGGAAAGTTATGACCAACCTAGACAGCATATTAAAAAGCAGAGACATTACTTTGCCAACAAAGGTCTGTCTAATCAAGGCTATGGTTTTTCCAGTGATCATGTATGGATGTGAGAGTTGGACTGTGAAGAAAGCTGAGCACCGAAGAATTGATGCTTTTGAACTGTGGTGTTGGAGAAGACTCTTGAGAGTCCCTTAGACTGCAAGGAGATCCAACCAGTCCATCCTAAAGGAGATCAGTCCTGGGTGTTCATTGGAAGGACTGATGTTGAAGCTGAATCTCCAATACTTTGGCTACCTGATGCGAAGAGCTGAGTCATTGAAAAGACCCTGATGCTGGGAAAGATTGAGAGCAGGAGGAGAAGGGGACGACAGAGGATGATATGGTTGGATGGCATCACCGACTCGCTGGACATAGGTTTGGGTGGACTCCGGGAGTTGGTGATGCACAAGGAGGCCTGGCGTGCTGCAGTTCATGGGATCCCAAAGAGTCAGACATGACTGAGCGACTGAAGTGATCTGTTAATATTACCAAGTATTATTTTCATTAAATAAAATGATTTTATAATCTTTAGCAGACAAAAGACGGAGAAGGCAGTGGCACCCCACTCCAGTACTCTTGCCTGGAAAATCCCATGGACGGAGGAGCCTGGTGGGCTGCAGTCCATGGGGTCGCTGAGGGTCAGACACGACTGCGTGACTTCAGTTTCACTTTTCACTTTCATGCATTGGAGTAGGAAATGGCAAACCACTCCAGTGTTCTTGCCTTGAGAATCCCAGGGACAGGGGAGCCTGGTGGGCTGCCATCTATGGGGTCGCACAGAGTCGGACACGACTGAAGCAACTTAGCAGCAGCAGCAGCAGACAAAGGATGTACTGAATGCTCATATTTTATCCAGTTTTGGACTTTCATTTAAAAAGTGCAAAAGATTGGGTGGATAAATATTTCTTAAGGAACTCTATTGGAATTATAGTGGTACAACAAAATAGAATACTCTTCTGGTGGAAATAAAAATAAAAGTTGATGAGACACTGACTTAAGCTGAGCTTTGGCCAGATGCTTTATATTGTATTGAATTTTAAATTTAGTGGGACATTAACAGAACCAGGAAAAGTTGTAGAAGGAAGCCACAACAATTGTTACTGATACAAAGATGAAACAAAACAATCACCAGGGTTATTGAAGCTGGAACCCAGTTGGCTCCTGAGCCTTTTGATACCCTGTGTGTCTGGGAAGGGCTCTGTGATATTGTGGGGTCCTTCTTCCCTGACCCCATAAAGGATGTGCTGCTGCTCATGCTCAGTTGTGTCTGACTTTTCGGGACCCCATGGACTGTAGCCCACCAGGCTCCTCTGTCCGTGGAATTCTCCAGGCAAGAGTACTAGAGTGTTTTGCCATTTCCTTCTCCAGAGGATCTTCCCAACGCAGGGATCGAATCCATGTCTCCTACATTGGCAGGCAGATTCTTTACTGTCTGAGCCACCAGGGAAGCCTCCACAGAGGACACGTGAAGCAAAAAATGGCACAGACTTCCACCCTGTTGTCCATGGGACAAGTTACGAAGGACCCGTCTGGGTTATGCCTGTGATGACTGACTGTCACCATGTGTGTAAATGGTGTAAATAACAGATGCAGAATGGCAAGAGTAGAGAACTTTTATTTTTGTCAATCACTTTATCTTTTCCACATCTATAGAACCCAAAAGATGTATGTGCCTCTTTTGTGGGTATGTTGGCAAAGTTACAGGTAGTATTTGGAAATTGCTAAGTCACAGTATAAGATATAAGAATGAGGATAAGAAAGAAAAAAACTTTTGGTTTATTCATACAGGGAGTATTACTCAGCAATAAGAAAGAATAAACTGACGATACACACAGCAGTGTATATGGAAGTATACTTCTGATATGGAAGTATCTCAGAAACATGCTGTGTGAAATGATCACACAAAAGAGTACATTCTGGGAACTTTCTGGAGTAATAGTAATTTTCTGTAGGTTGGTAGGGGTTTGGATTACATGTCACTTGCCAGAACTTAGCAAATACAGTCTTAAGATGAAATGTGTATTTCATTATATGTAAAAGTCACACCAAATACTGAAGTCTAGTTAGTGATACCCATGACGTATTGTTTAAGGGAAAATATACTGATGATTGTAATTTTCTTTGTAATATGTAAAAAATTAGATGGGTTGATGAATAGATGGATCAAAAAAGTATAGTAAAATACTTATGGTCGAATCCAGGTGGTGGGTGTATGGATGTTCACTGTACGATTCTTTCAGCTTTACTGTGTGTTTCAAAGTGTTCATTATAAAATATTTGCGGAAAAATTACAATTTTATGTCCTAAGGTTATATGTGAAGAGGAACTAAAAAGCCTCTTGATGAAAGTGAAAGTGGAGAGTGAAAAAGTTGGCTTAAAGCTCAACATTCAGAAAACGATGATCATGGCATCCGGTCCCATCACTTCATGGGAAATAGACGGGGAAACAGTGGAAACAGTGTCAGACTTTATTTTTTTGGGCTCCAAAATCACTGCAGATGGTGACTGCAGCCATGAAATTAAAAAATGCTTACTCCTTGGAAGGAAAGTTATGACCAACCTAGATAGCATATTCAAAAGCAGAGACATTACTTTGCCAACAAAGGTCCGTCTAGTAAATGCTATGGTGTTTCCTGTGGTCATTTATGGATGTGAGAGTTGGACTGTGAAGAAGGCTGAGCGCCGAAGAATTGATGCTTTTGAACTGTGGTGTTCAGAAGACTCTTGAGAGTCCCTTGGACTGCAAGGAGATCCAACCAGTCCATTCTGAAGGAGATCAGCCCTGGGATTCCTTTGGAAGGAATGATGCTAAAGCTGAAACTCCAGTACTTTGGCCACCTCATGCGAAGAGTTGACTCATTGGAAAAGACTCTGATGCTGGGAGGGATTGGGGGCAGGAGAAGGGGACGACAGAGGATGAGATGGCTGGATGGCATCACTGACTCGATGGCTGTGAGTCTGAGTGAACTCCAGGAGCTGGTGATGGACAGGGAGGCCTGGCGTGCTGCAATTCATGGGGTCGCAAAGAGTCGGGCACAACTGAGCGACTGAACTGAACTGGAGGTTATATGGTATTTAACAATGTGATATTTTAGACAGTCTCCATTTATTGTAGGTCGATGGGTTGCTTTTTGAGAGTCGACTGAAAGGAGCTCTAGAAGCAGGTAAAAGGAAAGATATGTACCAAAGGTAAAGTATACTAAGTTATGTAAGCTTTGTAGAGGCTGTACTTAGATTTCAATGAGCAGTATTTACAGCATAGAAATTGAGGCACTATATTTTTTAAATTAATACAATTTCTGAAAAGACAGTAATAATAGGAAATAATATTGAGGTAAAAATGAATGAAATTTTTCAAAAGTATTTTGGAATATTTCTTACAGTTATCTATGTCAACCAAGCCTAAATGTTGGAATAAGGTTAAATAGAGGATGACAAATGTTAAAAAGAAGTATCTTACATTTATTTTGTACTTTTGTACATACCAGACAGTGTGGTCCGCGTTCTAAGAATTTTTTCTTAATTAACTTTCATAATAACATCTGAAAGTTGCTGAAAGTTAGTGAGCTACTCATTAATATAGATGAGAAAATTAAGGTTTACAGTGATTAATTAATATGTCTAATATTACTCAGCTATAAAACATCAAAGTGAGAAGGCAATAAAAATGTTTTAAAGCCAACAAGAAATGCATAATTTATTTATTTATTGAAGTACAGTTGATTCATTAATATGATGTGTTAGTTTCTGGCGTAAGGCAGTGATTCAGTTATAAATATATATATATTCTTTTCAACTCTTTTCCGTTATAGTTTATCACAGGATATTGGATAGAGTTCCCTGTGCTGCACCATAGGACCTTGTTTATCCATCTGCTATCTAATAGCTTTCATCTGCTAATCCCAAACTCCCAGTCCGCCCTCTCCTCCCCTCCCCGCTCTTGGCAGCCGCCAGTCTGCTGTCTTCGTTTGTGATTCTGTCTCTGTTTCCTAGAGAGGTTTATTTGTGTCATATTTTAGATTTTACACGTAAGTGATACCACATCAGGCAGTGTTTGTCTTTCTCTTTCTGACTTACCTCAGTTACTGTGATAATCCAGGGCCATACATGTTGCTGCAAATGGCCTTCTTTTATTCTTTTGAGTGGCTGAGTCGTATTTCGTTATATTAACACGCGTGTGCCGCACCTGCTGTATCCAGTCACCTTTTAATGGATGTTTAGGTTGTGTCCACGTCTTGGCTGTTGCAGACAGTGCCGCTGTGAGCATGCGGTGTATCTTTCCGAGTTCGAGTTCTCTTCAGATGCATACCCAGGAGTAGGATTGCTGGATCAATAGGCCAGCTCTAATTTTAGTTTTTTTGAGGAACCTCCATACTGTTTTCCTCCGTGGCTTCACCAATGTATATTCCTACCAACAGTGTCGGAGGCTCCGCCTTTGCCCCACACCCTCTCCCGCGTTTGTTTTCTTACAGACTTTTTGATGATGCCCATTCCGACCCGTGTGAAGTGATACCTCATTGTATTTTTGATTTGCATTTCTCTAGTAATTAGCCATGTTGAGCATCTTTTCACGTGCCTGCTGGCGATCTGAGTGTCGTTTCTGGAGGAATGTCTGCTTATGTCTTCTGCCCAGTTTTTGACTGAGTGGTTGTGGTTTTGTTGCCGTTGTTGTTGAGTTGTGTGAGCTGTGTGTATATTTTGGAAATTAAGCCCTTTTGGTCGCATTGTTTGCAAATATTTTCTCCCAGTTCATATGTTATCTTTTCATTTTGTTTATGGTTTCCTTTGCTGTGCAAAAGCTTATAAGTTTGATTGGGCTCCATTTGTTTATTTTTGCTTTTATTTTCTATTGCCTTGGTGTTATTAGACTGACCTAAGAAAACATTGGTATGGTTTATGTCAGAGAATGTTTTGCCTGTATTCTTTTCTAGGAGTTTTATGGTGTCGTGTCATATTTAAGTCTTTAAGCCATTTTGAGTTTATGTCTGTGTTTGGTGTGAGGGTGAGTTCCAACTTCATTGATTTACATGTGCTGTCCAGCTTTCCCAGCACCACTTGCTGAAGAGACTGTCTTTTCTTCTTTGTATATTCTTGCCTTCTTTGTCAAAGGTTAATTGACTTCAGGTGTGTGGGTTTATGTCTCGGTTCTCTATTCTGTTGCATTGATCTCTGTCTGTTTTTGTGCCAGTACCATGCTGTTTTGATTATTGTAGTTTTGTACTATTGTCTGAAATCTGGGAGGGCTATGCCTCTATCTTTGTTCTTTTTCCTCAGGGTTGCTTTGGCAATTGTGGTTCTGTATAAATTTTAAGATTATTGGTTCTAGTTCTGTGAAAAATACCATGGGTAATTTGATAGGGATTACATGAAATCTGTAGATTGCTTTGGATAGTATGGCCATTTTAATAATAATAATCCTTCCAATTCAAGAACCTGGAATTTCCAGGTGGCTCAGTGGTAAAGAATCCACCTGCCAGTGCAGGAGTCACAGGAGACGCAGATTCCATCCTTGGGTCAGGAAGGTCCCCTGGAAGAAGAAATGGCAACCCACTCCGGTGTTTTTGCTGAAAAAATCTCATGGGTCCTGGCAGGCTATAGTCCATGGGGTTGCAAAGAGTTGGGCATAACTGAGCAGCCAAGCGTGCACACACTCCAAGAACATGGATCATCTTCCCATTTCTCTGAATTATCTTTAGTTTCCTTTATCATTGTTTTATAGTTCTTGGCATATGTCTTTCACCTCCTTAGTCATTTATTCCTAAGTATTTTATTTTTTTAATTTTATTGAAGTATAGTTGATTTACACTGTTGTGTTCATTTCTTCTCACAGCAAAGTGACTCAGTGTCACACACACACACACACACACACTCTTTTTCACATTCTTTTCTGTTACGGTCTGCCACTGGGCATTGACTGCAGCTCTCTGTGCTGTACAGTAGAACCTTATTGTTCATCCATCCTAGGTATAATAGTTTGCCTCTGCTGATCCCAAACCCCCAGTCCTTCCCTCCCCTCATCCCTTGTTAACCACAAGTCTGTTTTCTATATCTGTGAGTCTGTTTCTGTATCATAGATATATTGACTTGTATTGTATTTTAGATTCCACATAGAGTATTTTATTTTATTTTTTGATGCAATTTTTAAAGGAATTATTATTTTTAATTTCTGATATTTCATTCTTAAGATAAAGAAATGCAACCAATTTCTGCCTGTGAATCTTGTATCCTGCTACCTTGCTGAATTTATCAGTTATAGTAGTTTTTGTGTGGAGTCTTTAGGGTTTTCTATATATAGTATCATGTAATTTGCATACTCTTCTCTTCCAGGTTGAATACCTTTTATTTCTTTTTATTACCTGATTTCTATGACTAGGACTTCCAGTACTATGTTGGAGTGGTGAGAGTGGGCATCCTTGTCTTGTTCCAGATTTTAGCAGGATGGCTTTCAGCTTTTCAGTGTTGAGTATTATATTGGCTATGGGTTTGTCATAAGTAGCTTTTATTATGTTGAGATGTGTTCCCTCTACACCTGCTTTGGTAAACATTTTTATAATGAATGGATGTTGAATTTTATCAAATGCTTTTTCTGCATTTGTTGAGATGATCACATAGTTTTTGTCTCTTCTTTCTTTGATGAGGCGTATCATATTGTCTTCTGGGCTGAATCGTGGGTTTATGGAATTTTAGAGCTATGGAAGCAGTTAAAAGTCCAGTGCTTTCCTTATTTTAGAATTAGGAGACTGAAGCCCAGAGTCACTTGTCTTCTGAGTTTTGATTATCATACCTCATACCCTAGATCTTGCTGTGAGGATCACCCAAGCTAATGAGTGGAAAGACACTTACATATGAGTTTTTAAACATCATTCATACAATAGAAATTTCCTTGCCTGCTTAAAGACTGAACATATGATTTTATAAAATAGCTTTTTTGGTTATGACAATTAAAAAATCAACATTTTTCTTTCTTTTTGAAAATTTAGATGTATCCAGTTAAAACAGGCAATAGATGAAAATAAAAATGCTCTTCAAAAATTAAAAAAAGTAAGTATTATAGTTGATCACATTATTTTTTTAAAAAATATCTGTTTTTACCTGAATATTTTATTATGTGGGAGTTCCTACCCCTAGAGTGGGTAGGTTCCTGGGTTCATATAAGTGTTGAAGTGTGAACCAGGGCCCCAAATACTGATAAAAGTTCAGCTGTGATGAACTCACCCAGCACTGAGGACTCAGAAGAACTTGGAAGAAGCTCTTTTTATTATTGCATTGTGTAAGTTTTATGTTTTACAGTTTAAATTTGTTTTCATTTTAATCACACTGTGGGGAAGTAGATTATCTGGCCCAGAGGGTACGAGGTAGAGAAGCTTCCTAAATCACGGCAGCTGTTCTGAGATCGGTGACTCTGCAGAAATGGGGGGAACTAGAAATTTCTCTTGGCAATTCCATCAGGATCTCCTCTTTTAATATGAGCCTGAACTTGAGCGAAGTGTTCAGGGCCAGAGACTCAGAGAACATGTAGGGTGGGAGGCGTGTAGAGGTGGTCGCCCTGCCAGTGTGTGAGTCTCCTTTACTCAGACAGCACTTAGGGTGGAAGCTGCGCAGGAGTCGTCGCCTTGCCTGTGAGTGAGTCTCCTTTACTGCATTGGAGACAGGTGGTTTCTAAGCATCTCTTCCAAATTTCTCCAGTGATGAAACACTGTAATTCAGGAGACTGACCGACCCTAAATTGGAAAACCTAACTACTGGGGCTTGCAAAGGTGAAGCAGTTTTCCCAGTGTCTCACTGCCAGGAGGCGACTGAGCCTGGACTTGGCACCTGTCCTTTTAACTCCAAAGCCAGTCCTCCATCTGGAACTGTCCCTTACTGGCTGTAGAGGATCTGCAATACCTAGCAACAAAACAAAACAAAAATAATTGGAGGCATAACTTTATTATGCCATTTGATTCACGTTCCAGCATAATCTACATTTCTTTTAAACTTATTATCTAAGGTAGGCATAGTCTCATATTGATATTTGCTTTGTCTTATATCACTTATTGGAGTTTTTTTTTTCTATTACAATAAATGTAATAAAAATGGAATTTTTTTTTTTTTTTAGTGAAGTAGACTTATATTCTCTCATAGGCTGATGAACCTGCACCTGTGGGCAATTATTATCAGAAGAAAGAAGAGGAGCACAATCTTTTGGATAAGCTTACCCACCAACTGCAGGAGCTTGCTGTGTCCATAAGCAGAGAAAATGTCACTGAGTATGCTCCCTTCCTTTCTTTCTTCCTTTCAAATATTATATCACCAACAGTTTAAATGTTTTATTCTATTAAGTTGCATATAGATAAAACTGTAACAGTATCATCTGTCAACAGTTACTTATTGTATATAGAAGAAAGTGTGAACTTCCAGGAGAGGTGTAAAGCAGTAGAAGCCATAATCTCTCAGGTAATTCATAAGCTAGTTGGGGGAGCAAAACAGAGATGTGAAAAGCTCAATAAACAGACGTTAGAAAGTAAGGGTCATGCCTTTAATGTCAGGGTTGATGTGTAAAAACAGAATTATCTGAATTATCTATTTGCTTATTTCTTCCTTTTATAAATATTCTTTTAAAAATGGAAGCAGAAACATGCATTCTTTTCCTGATGGAGTGGATGTTAGTAATAGGCTTTGTAAAGTGGAAAGAAAACTTGACGGTGTAAACAAACTCAATTCATAGGGAGATAAAAAGGGAAAAGTCAACTATTTAGACTCTTCAAATGCTGTTCCCATACTTTTACACTATATTCTGGGGAAAAAAACACTAAAGAATATATTATTAGAAGGTTTCTAGAATTTCCATTGATTTCCAGTACTGAGAATGACTAAGTGGCTGGCATTGGACTTAACCTTCCTACCAAAAAAACACTGCGGAATCTGGACAAAATGTACAAAATGGCTGTCTGAACTCACTGAACATCCGCTGAGCAGGGCTGATATCCTTAATACAGGGAGACATAAGAGGTGACTCCTGTATTCACCCAGACCCTCTCCCTGGCGATAGTTTACGGGCTGTGTGTGATGCAGGAAGGTAGATCCCAGACAGGGAGCAGCAGTCTCTCTGGGCTCCAGAGATCAAATTCTGGAGTTGCTGGGACCTTGTGATCCAGTGGTTAAGACTTTACCTTCCAATGCAGGGAGCTGAGATCCCACATGCCTTGGGGCAAAAACCCCAAAACATAAAACATAAACAGTATTGTAACAGTTTCAATAAAGACTTTAAAAATGATCCACATAAACAAAGAAAAGGTCTTAAAAGTTCTGGAGTTGCTGAGGCTCCTGGGACATGTGAGGAGAGGGAAAAGACTTGCAGCGAGACAACTCCAGAAGTCTGAGGGGACTCCTGGGCTACACAGAGCTTGAATCCAGAAGGCCAGGCAGAAAGCACCTGCTGGGGGACTGAGAGCTTAAAAGATTCTGGAGGCCACAGAATCCTGGAAAAATGTTGGGGTTTATACCCAGCTAGTGTTCTTGCCTGGAGAATCCCAGGGACGGGGGAGCCTGGTGGGCTGCCGTGTATGGGGTCGCACAGAGTCAGACACGACTGAAGTGACTTAGCAGCAGCAGAGTAGAGAGACCTTGGTGAATGCTTCATGCATCTGGCTAGAGAGCACGTAAGACCCATGTGTAGGAGTAAGGAGTACAGAGTACACCCTAATATTCAAAACTGTGATCTTGGAATACAGACAAAACTGAAGGAAATCTTTCCCAACAAAACCTAAAACCAGACCTTAATAGGAAAAAGATAACAGGACAAAATTCACTACTCATTAAAGGATGACAACATAGTTCAGAGTCTCTAAATATATCGTCCACAATGTGCAGTAATTATTAAAAATAATAACTAGAGATGCAAAAAAAGTAGGGGAAAATAAATAATAGATAATTAAGCAGTGACAGTCAATAAAAACAGACCCAGATCCGAACTAGGTAGTGTAGAGTAATCTGACTGGGATTTTTAAACAATATGATTAATATGTTAAAGAAAATAGAAGAAAAGATGGATGAAATGGGGGGAAAAAAAGAATATTTTAAGAGAATTCAAGTGTAGAAAATAATCAAATGAACATTCTACAACTGTAAAATATAATACCTGATAGAATAATGGCTGAGAGCTTTCTAAGTCTGATTCAATATATAGCTTCAAAAAGGTAGAAAATGTCTTATAATAAAGAGAAAAAATAATCAATGGAAACCTAGGTGACCTAGATGTGAAAATTAGCACATCAGAACTATCAAAGAACTATGTTCAGTGTGTTAAGGAATTTGTTGGAGAGATAGGCAGATTGGTTGATGAGAGAGGATCTTAAGGAGAGAAATGAAAACTAATACAGACCAACATGGAAACTCTGAACCTAAAAAACACAGTATATAATTTTTTTTTAACTTGGTGGTTTGACAGATAGCTAGATACAGTAGAGGAAAAGATTAGCAAACCCAAACACTGAGCAATGAAAAACTCTCAAACTCGTGCACAAAAAGGAAAAAAGAATGGGAAGAATGGAACACAGGAATGGTTAAGGACATGGCCAAAAGCTGCAACCCATGTGCAGCTGAAGTTCCAGAAGGCGCGGGGAGAGAGGATGGGGCACAGGAAATCTGTAAATAAAATTTTAGTTGAGAATTTTTTTTTTAATTATTGATTCAGTGATCCAAGAACCTCAGACAACCCCAAACAATAAATATATAGAAACTACACATAGGTGTGTCAGTGAAACTGCTGAAAATTAAACATAATGGAAAATCATAAAAGCAGCCAGGGAAATAAACATGTACAGGCAAACAATTCAAATTAAAGTTGACATCTTGTGAGAAAAAAATACAGGTCAGAGGATAATGCAGGGATATCATAAAAGAATTGAAAGGAAAAAAAAATCTGTCAACCCAGAATTCTGTGTAGAGCAAAAGTATCTTTTAGAAATTAAAGTGGAAGAAGACATTTTCAGACAAACAAAAGCTGAGGAAATCTGTCAGACAAGAACTGAGGAATTTGCTATAGAAAGTTCTTCAGGCTAGAAGGAAATAATCCCATGTGAAAACTTGGATCGGCAAAAAGGAGTGAAAAGCCCTGGTATGTGGGTAAACAGAAAAGACTATTTTTCTTCTCTAAATGTCTTTTTAAAAAACACTTGATTGTGTAAAGCAAAATGTAAATTTGAGAATTGATAATATACAGTCAGTTTTCATTATTTGCAGTAGTTATACCCCACAAAATTGCTGCAGACCCTGAATAGTGAATACTGCCCTGTAGCTTCTAGGAGAAGCTAGGTTCCTATGAAGCAGTGAACAAAATGTTTTTTGTCAACTGAGTAATATACGTCCTTGTATTTTGTGTATTTCGGTGTAAAGATACCTTATTTAATATGTATTATTGATTCATTAATATTGAACTCAGCCAACAGCGTTGTAATTTATGCCTGAAGAAATCTAATAATAACACACTAATTTTCTCCATTAGGCACATCACAGCTTTCTTCCGCTTGGGACCACTACATAGCATTTCAGCACTGTGTTTGGGGGCCATTTAAGATAGCATAAATGGGTTGCAAGTAAAAGATTGGAAAAAGATATTCCATGTCTACCCTAACCAAAACAAAGGTGATGCAGGTACAGTAATATCAGGTGAAATAGACTTTAAGGTCAAAACTAATTTAATAGATTAAGACATTTTATAGTAATAAAAGGACCGATTCACTAGGAAGAAATTACCCTTAATGTGTAGGTTCCTAATAGCTGCTTTACAACATAGAAAGCAAAAATTGCCAGCACTACAGGGAAGCTGACAATATAATCCACAAACCTTAACCCCCTAATTAAAAATGTATTTGTAGAACACTGTATCCCACTAGGTAATACATGTCTCTTCCAAGTGCATATACAGCATTAACCAAAATGAATCATAATGGACCATAAAGCAACTGTCAACAAATGTCAAAGGACTGAAATCATGCAGCAATTTCGGTGACTTGGAATTACATTAAAACTCAATGACAATCCAAAACTAATACAATGGTGAATATCAATTATATCTCAGTTAAAGAAAAAAAAACTCAAATGACAGAGAAATAAATAAAAATCTCCAAATGTTTGCAAATTAAATCACATACTTCTGGGACTTCCCTGGTAGCTCAGTGGTTAAGAATCTGCCATGCAACACAGGGGATGTGGGATTAATTCCTGGTCAGGGAACTAAGGTTTCATATGTAACTACTGAGCTCCAGAGCCCATGTGCCTCAACAAAAGGTCCTGTGTAGCATGACAAAGTATTCCATGTGCCTAAACTAAGACCCAGTACAGCCAAATAAATAGATAATTTAAAAAGAATCACATACTTCTATATAACCTAAAGATCAAAAAAAATATTACAGTGGACAGCTAAATATTTTGAATGATAATCGAAATGCAGTTGTGGGCTGCCGCTAGAGCAGCGCTTAGAGGGGAATTCATGGCTCTCAGTGCAACAGTTAGAAAAGAAGAAAAGTTGAAAATCATCTACTAAAGTTTCCAACTGAAGAAGCCAGAAAAAGAACAGCAAATGAAACCCAAGGAAAATAGAAATAAGGAAATACTAAAAATAAGAGAGAAAACTGGATAATAAACTGACATATAGTAGATAAAATCAATAAGTGAAAAGTTAGTTCTTTAGAAAAAGTAATTAAATGAGTAAATTCCTAGCAAGACTGATCAAGAAAAGAGAAAGAGGGAAAACACTAGCAAAAAACAAGGATGAAAACTAACCACTCAGAGCCGACAGAAATTTGAAAGATACTGTGAAGATGCTATGAAAAACTTTATGCCGATAAATTTGAAAATACAGATGAAATAAGTTCCTTGAAAAATAAAATATACTCAAATTGACAGAAGATGAATAGAAAATCTTAATAATCCTACCGAAATGTCTACTAAAGAAGTTGAATGTATAATTAAAACCCTTTCCACAGAATAAATCCTCAGATTGTTTCACTGACACAAACTTCTGCAATGATTGAGTAAGACGTAGCACAAGTATTATGAAATCTTTCCAGAGACTAGAAAAAGAAACATTTCCAAATCATTTTATGAGCGTTATGAAAAGTGAAAGTGTCAGTTGCTCAGTTGTGTCCAACTCTTTGTGACCCCTTGGACAGTAGCCCGTCAGGCTTCTCTGTCCATGGGATTTCCTAGGCAAGAATACTGGAGTGGGTAGCAATTCCTTTCTCCAGGAGATCTTCCTGACCTGGGGATCGAATCTGGGTCTCCCGCATCACAGGCAGATTTTTTACCATCTGAGCCACCAGGGAAGCTCAACATCAAGACATGATAAAAATATTATAAACAGAAAGCCATATGAACAAATGCACAAACTCAATATAAAGTGTTAGCAAATAAAACCCAGGGCACATAAAAATGACAATACATCATGACTAAAAGTGAAAGAAAAGTCGCTCAGGCATGTCCGACTCTCTGCGACCCCGTGGACTGTAGCCCACCAGGCTCCTCTGTCCATGGGACTCTCCAGGCAAGAATACTGGAGTGGGGTGCCATTTCCTTCTCCAGGGGATCTTCCCGACCCAGGGATTGAACCCTGGTCTCCCGCATTGCAGGCAGACGCTTTAACCTCTGAGCCACCAGGGAAGCCCACATCATGACTAAGTGGGATTCATTCTAGAATGCAAGGTTAATTCAGTGTTTACTTTTACTCATTTGGCTGTGCCGGGGCTTATTACAGCACTCAGGGAGCTCTGATCTTCCCTGTGGTGTGCTCTTAGTGCAGCATGTGATATCTATTAATAGGTCCCCAACTGGGATCAAACCTCGGCACCCTGCATTGGGAACACCAGGCAAGTCCCTGCAAGATTAGATTAACATTGAAAAAATCAGTAATTGAAATTTACTGTATTAGCATAATAAAAAAGAGTCATTTGGCTAGTTTTATGGTTAGCACTGTCTATTTGCTTCAAAGTATTGTTAGTCACTCCCCTGTCCATTGTGTCCGTCTTGTCCAGACTCTTTGAGACCCCACGAACTGTATCCCGCCAGGCTTCTCTGTCCATGGAATTCTCCAGGCAAGAATACTGGAGTGGTTGCCATGCCCTCCTCCAAGGGATCTTCCTGACCCAGGGATTGAACCCAAGTTTCCTATGTCTCCTGTACTGGCAAGCGGGTTCTTTACCACTGGTGCCACCTGGGAAGCCCTGTCCTTTTCTACTTTGCCCAAAACTCTGTCTCCAGGATTCCATTTGGCACGGATACACAGAGAAGCTGAGCTTCAGGCTTCCTTAGTTTATACTATTTCATGCCTCACTTTTAATAACCATCTTTGTGTTTAGCCTTTCTTTCAGTCTCCATGGAGCGTGATCATCTTTCTCAGAGCAGGTCAGATCACACCCTTCCCTGCCTTCATTTTTAGGGAGCACCTTCAGGATAAAGCTCACATGGGCTGCATTTTGCTCATCTCTTTTCCACCTCATCTCTTGCTCATTTCTCCCAGACCTCTTCCTACCATTCATGAGCTACTGAGGTTCCCTCTTTTCCAGCCTTCTTCCTCCACTCTTTTCCCTACCTCTTTACCCACCCCGCCCTTTACCTGATTAATTTCAGCTCATCCATCAAGTCCTAATTCTGAGCCTTTCCTGATCTCCACCCCTGCAGTCTTGGTTGGGTGCCCATCTTGTGTATTTCCTTAGCACGCTGTGTTTACCTCTACTGCAGTATCTGTTGAACTATCTTGTAAGTATCCGTCCGCTAGATTGCCTCATTGTTCTCCTGGAGGACAGAGGATTGTCTGATTTACCTTTGTTTCTACTGTGTCTGACATGGAAACTGACAGGTGATGTCATGAGTATCATCACTGCCAACTTTTGTTGAGAACTTGCTGTGGTCAGACACCGTTGTAAACACTTGGCAAGTCTGTAACTCCTCTAGTCTTCATGAGGACCTTATGAAGCAGGATCTGTTATTATCTCTACTTCACCAATGAGAAATGGAGAATCTAAAAGAAATGTACCTAAGACCAATCAGCAAAGAGGAGACAGAACCAGAACTTCATCTCAGAATCCATGCTCTAACCACTGTGCAATAACGCTCAAGCAGCATTTGCTGAATGGATGAATCCAGGACTTAAATTCAAGTCTCCTGGCCTCAAGACCAGCACTTGCTCCACCATGTCAATACATTCCTCAGATATTTTAACTCCTTCATTACTCTCAGGTCACATATTCTTCGCTAGATGGTAAAACTGTTAGTTGTACTTGCCCTTTATTTATTTTTTTAATTTGCCTGTTATAGATATGGGCCAGTTCTGCTGTATGTAGAAGTTATACCTGATCTGTTCTTCTGCGTTACTTCTAGTGATCCTCATCAATTATTTTCTGCAGAACTGGGGCACTTACTGAAAGAGAGGAAGAGGAGGACTCTGCTGAAGAAGATGAGGAAGAAGACGACGACGACGACGACGACGAAGAAGAAAGTGAAGAAAGTGGGGGTGAGGACGAAGAAACAGAAGAGGAAGAGGAAGAGAAACAGGAAGGTGAATCTCAGCCAGAGGCCACGAGTGGAGAATACATTGCTCTTGGAGATTTTACGGCTCAGCAAGTGGGAGACCTGACATTTAAAGTAAGCAGAAACAGACCGGAAGCAAACCTAAGGATAAATTTGCATACCTAACAGAGCAAGAAGGCTACCTGTACATCTGGATTACAGAGTCCTGATACTCACTTTTTAAAGACTCAGTCTGTTTAAATAAAATAGGTGATAATTACCATTTACAAGCAGTAGTCGTAAAATTCTGTTATCAAAGTTACCTGCTAGTAAAATGGTAAGGAGAAAAAAAAGAGTAGATGTTCCTCTGGTTTTGAAAATACAAATAGTTTTAATGTTGATAATTCTGAGCTTAGGGGTAAATTCTAATTAAAACATTTTTACTTTTATTTTGCCTTAAGAAAGGGGAAATTCTCTGTATAATCAAAAAAAACTCTGATGGTTGGTGGATGGCTAAGAACGCCAAAGGAAACGAAGGCCTTATTCCTAAAACCTACTTGGAGGTTAGTCTTTTTTGTTTATTCTTTCCTTTTTCTCCTTTAAGACTTTTTTTTTTTTCATTTATAACAAAACACTAAGTTGTATTCTTTGATCAATTGGCTAGTAAATGACTTAAGATATAGAATTTGCTTCAATTTTAGAGGATTAGAGCATGAGAAAAATTTGGGGCTTCCCTGGTGGCTCAGTGGTAAAAGAATCTGCCTGCCAATGCAGAAGACACGGGTTTGATCCTTGGGTTGGGAAGATTCCTTAAAGAAGGAAATGGCAACTCACTCCAGTGTCCTTGCCTGGGAAACCCCATGGACAGAGGAGCCTGGCGGGCTACAGTCCATGGGGTCACCAAGAGTTGGACACGACTTAGTGACTAAACAGTGATTATAGTGTTCTGCTCTCATGCAGGTGAGCTCTAGAATGTCGTCGCACGGTGAAGATGCTCTGTGGGTTCGTGTTGATCATAAAAATGAATAGACATTTATTTTTTGTTGTGAAAGAAAACTGCAGTTAACTTTGTCTTACCTTCCACAAATACATGATCCTTTACTAAGACGTGAACATAGTATATAAGCATGTTGATTGCCCAGTTCTTTCATATTTCATAATATGGCATGGTCATTTGCTGTCCAGTAAATATAGATCAGTGCTGTTCAGTAGAAGTATAATGCAAACCACAAATGTAATTTAAAATTTTCTGGTAACCACGCTGAGACATCTTGTTTTTCCTCATACCACTTCTGACACTAGCTGTGTGAGGGTTTTTTTTGACACCAAATACATGTTGTTTTTCACACTGTTTCTTTGAAGCCGACCAGGTGTCCAACAGTGCAGTTCAATTCTAGCACTAACTCCTGGACTTAGCATAGACCCCACAAGATAAGGGCGCAGTCCCGCAAGACTGCCCCACTTTGGGGACTTCCCTGGTGGTCCAGTGGTTAAGAGTCAGCCTACCAATGTAGGGGATGCAGGTTCAAGCTAAGCCTCAACTTATATTTAAGTTATATATAACTTATATGTAAAGTATACCACAACTACTTAACCCACACTCATGAACCTGAAAACTGAACTTACTGAGTGCCCGTGCTCTGCAACCAGAGAACCCACCAGTGAGGAGCCCACACACTGCAAGTAGAGATTAACCCCCGCTCACAATGAAGATACAGCACAGCCAAAATTCAGTCAATCAATGAATCAAGCAGTAAATAAAATTTAAAAAGCAATTTTAAAATCGCTTGGACAGAGGAGCCTGGCAGGCTCCTTCATGAGGTCGCAAAGAGTTAGACGCAACTGAGCAAAGCAGCAGCAGCAATCCATACCTAGAAGTGACATTCATGGGAGCTTGGGTTAACTTCCATTACGAGCTAAAGATCTCCGAAATCGTGGCCCAAATAAGGTAGACGCACATTTCTCTCGTGTGTGGAGAAAGTGTGGAGATGGGCAGTCAAGGCATGGCAAGGCCCTACCTCATATTTTACTTGGGGCTTCCCTGGTGGCCTAGTGGTAAAGAATCCCCCTGCCAATGCAGGAGACACAGGTTCGATCCCTGGGTCGGGAAGACTCCCTGGAGAAGGAAATGGCCACTCACTCTGTCCATGGGATTTTCTTACCTGGAAAATCCCATGGACAGAGGAGCTGGGTGGGCTACAGTCCATAGCGTAGCAAAACACTCTTGACATGACAGCGATTAAACAACAGCAAAAGCAATATTTTACTCTGTGGTTAGGTGCCATCAGCTCTCCCTAGGGTTGTCATCTCTTTAGGTTGGCAGCTATATCTTTTAACAATTCCAAGCAGAGAGAGAAGAAAAGTGAGGAAGAAGTCGAAAGGCAAGAGCTGCAGTCTTGTATAGAAGGTTTCCTGGAAGTTACACAAAAAGCTTCCAATTATATCTCCTGGACTAGCATTCAGTTTCTTGACAACACCTAGCTGTGAGGAGGGCTTGGAAAATGTAGTTTTCTTAGGTTGCGTGCGTGCTCAGTTATGTCCGAATCGTTGCAACTCCATGGACTGTAGCCTATGAAGCTCCCCATCTGTGGGCTTTCCCAGGCAAGGATACTGGAGTGGGTTGCCATTTCCTTCTCCAGGGGATCTTGCCTACCCAGGGATTGAACCCACGTCTCCCCTGCATTGGCAGGAGGATTCTTTACCACTGAGCCACCTGGGAAGCCCCTTTTAGCTTGATTCATTGCTATAATCAGGGACTCTTGGAAAAGAAGAACCTGCGTTGTGATCAGTTTGCACACAACCTTGTCCCATTATTCCCCTTAAATAAATTCCTAGATGCTCATCGCTGCTGAAAGGCACGAGCCTTGGTATTTTGGTCGAGTTTGCCATTTTGCAAATTAGGAGAGTTATTCTTACTTGGACTCCCGTGCGCAGCACCTGAGAGTATTTTGTCTGTCTGCACACTTGCCACTGATGGTTGGCACCAGTCTTTTGCCAAAGTGATGCCCCCAAAAAAAGGGGCTCATTATTGTTTTTTGCTTGCATTTATTATATTACTAGTGAGGTTGAGTGTCATTTCATTTGCTTTATTTATTTCTATTTCTATTTATTCTTTGAAAATTGCCTTTTTAACTCATTTTTCAAAGGGGTTTTTGAAAATTGTATTGCTATGGAAGAGTTTTTGTATTATCTTAATAATAAGGATATTAAGCCTTGGAAACTTGAGGCAGATATTGTCTTTGTTGACTTTCAACCAGATTTACTTTTAGGTAGTTAAATCTGTCAGTGTTCCATTTATGAGTTTTGGTTTTGCTATCATGAGTGGAAAGGATTCCCCCATCTCAAGATTATTTTCTTCTAACACTTCTAACACTTTTTTTACATTTGAGTCAGTTCCATCTGGCACTCATGTTGATTAAACTTGTTCTCTACCTTTATCCTTGTACTTTTTTTGAATAATGACATCGTTATTTGAGCTTTTATCCACTGATTTTTGATATGTCTGTCATATACTAAACCCCTACCTACACTCACATCTTTCTGAAAGTACATTTATTGGTTGATTTTCCCATTAGGTAAAAGCACTTCATATTATTTTTCAGCCCTATAATAAAGAAGGAGGTCAAGAATCCGGTGAAGAAGGCAGTGAAGAAGATACAGAGGTAGGGGATGGAACAGTGGATGGAGCCGAAGTCAAGCAAAGGTAAGTTGGTGCGAGGGGACCTAAAAGTAGGTTCAGGAAATGTTGTATTTGTTCATCTTTACTGTTATAAATACTGGAAGAATTTCTTGAAATGGAGACAACTTATAGTCTGGGGGCTTTTCTCATCACCATCTGCTTAAAGGTCATCACAGCTTTACCTTTGTGGTTGCTTTTAGCAGGTGACATTATTCTTAGTTTCATGTAGGCAGTGTTAGATTGTCAGAAGGTACAATGATGTACCCTGTTCTTTGATTAATGAAGTTCTCTGATTGAGTGAACACGCATAAACTTTCCGAGCACTCACCTAGCTACCCTGTCTCCCTAGAACTGATTCTCACTGGAGTGCTGTCCGGAAGGCCATCTCAGAGGTTGGTATCTCCTGTCTTATTAATAACGGGGCTTTCCTGTGGCTCAGTGGTAATCTGCCTGCAATGTAGGAGACGTGTGTTCTATCCCTGGGTTGGGATGATCCTCTGGAGAAGGGCATGGCAACCCACTCCAGTATTCTTGCCTGGAGAATCCCATGGACAGAGGAGCCTGGTGGGCTACATTCCATAGGGTGATAAAGAGTCGGACACAACCGAGCGACTAACACTTGCCCTTTTCACTTCATCTTATTAATAACGTCTCATTTTGTTACCTAATAGTTCTGATTAGAGTTCAGATTCAAAACAACTTTAAATGAAAGCATTGGGTCTTAAGCGGGTACAGGGCCTGGAATGCACAGGACATTAAAACGTACCTCTGGTTTAGTAAGTCTGTACTCCAAGTCACATTTCCCATTAGGTCTTTTCTGTTCAGAAGAGTAGATTTGAGGGCTTGGAAATGTCTCACTTTGAGTCTGCTTGAATTTTCTGTCATTTGGGTAAAGACAATTGTTAAATTTTAGTTTTGTAACATGTAAAAATTCCAAAAAGCTCAAAAAAGTAAGAAACTACCCATAATCCTATCATTTAAAAAGTTACATAATGAAATGAAACTCCACTCCTTCCATAAGTGATCACCACTAACCGTTTAGTAAATGTATCCTTTGTGGGATTTTTACTGTATTTATTGTTTATGGACATGGGTGCACGTGCACGTCTGTGTATGTTACACACACACATGCAAAGCCATTCACTCTTCAGTGCACGTCGGTTCATGGTGTCAGCTCATCTGTGACATGGCACACTCCCTGGTGGGGCAGGACAGGCCGTTTTGACAGGGACCACGCAGAAGCAGCTGGTCTAAAGTGCAGAGCTCGGTGCCTGGAGAGCTGCATGGGGCTTGGGAAAGGCCATCCTTGGGAAAGGCCAGGTATCAGCGATAGCATCTTCTCATAATTGGGGGCTAAACTGCTGTATTCTTCCACTAAAGTCTGGACATTTGTATTTTTGTTTGGGGAGTTGTAGTTGCTATAGTGATAAAGAGAGTATTCTAGAGGTGAGAAAACCTGAACAAAAGCAAGCAAGTTAATTTTGTTTTACTCTCTTCAGCAGATAAACACCGTCGACGTGCTGACCGCGATGGGAGCGATTCCTGCTGGGTTCAGGCCTTCCACGCTCTTCCAGCTCCTGGAGGAAGGTACCAGGTGCCCATCAGCCAGCACAGACTTTCAGTGAAGCCGTCATGGTTTACATCTAACTTTGCTGGCACAGCCAGAGAAGGTTGTTGATAAAGATGTTGGATCTCACGTCTCTTGGACGCTCATCTTGCCCCTCGTCTTGCCTGTGACAGGAGGAGGGAGCCCTGATCCTGTCAGACGCCAAGCCCACTTTCATTTATTTCGGGAGCAGGGCTCTCGGCGACCACCCCTTTCCTGTGCTGCTGTCCCCTGCCCCGCCGGCTGGTTGCCTCATAGTAGTCCTGGCACCAGCCCCCTCAGCCCTGTCACACGCCAGCTGAGGCCTCCCTTTCTCTGCTTTTCTTCACATCAAGACTTCTCCCGAGAGTTACCTCTCCTCACTGTTTCTGTTTTCTTATTCGTTCTTGGATTGCCCTGTACTTGGCACCATTTGTTCATAAGCTCATTTTATTTTTAAATATTTATTCATTTATTTGGCTGTACCATGTCTTAGTTGCAGCATACAGGATCTTTGATCTTCATTACAACACGCAAGATCTTTTTCGTTTCGACACGTGAGACGTTCAAGTAGCAGCATGCAGGGTCTAGTTCCCTGACCAGGGATTGAACGCAGACTCCCCGCATCGGGAGTTTGGAGTCTTAGCTCATTTTAAAGAGCAGCGATTTTGGAGAGAGGCTCACCTGGATTCTCTGAGTTGTTATCTATGTAGGGACTGCTTTGAGGCTCCTCTGTTGGGAGGCTCTTCTCAGCAACCCCTAAACACCCACCTCCTTCTCATGCTTCTGTCTCAGGATAAAACGCCACCTTCCCAGAGACACCTTCCTTGTAGGTTCTCCTGCTCTCGTCCATGTCAGTACCCTTTATAGGTCTAAGTCAGCTTATAATTATTTTATTTAGTCTTTTGTCTCCTTATTTTTCTTAATTATTTTCGCCCACTGGGCTGTAAGCTCATGGGGGCAGGGGATGTATTTCTCTGATTCATGTTTGTGTTTCCAGTTCCTAGCAGATTTGTTGTTGTTGTTTGGCTACTAAGTCATGTCTGACTCTTTGCAACCCCCTGGACTACAGCATGCCAAGGCTCTCCTGTCCTTCACTATCTCCTGGAATTTGCTCAGATTTATTTCCATTGAGTCGGTGGGTAATGCTATCCAACCATCTCATCCTCTGTCACTCCCTCCTCTTGCCTTCAATCTTTCCCAGCATCAGGGTCTTTTTCAGTGAATCAGCTCTTCGTGTCAGTTGGCCAATGTACTGGGGATTCAGCTTCAGCATCAGTTCTTCCAATGAATATTCAGGGTTGATTTCCTTTAGGATGGACTGGTTTGATCTCCTTGCTGTTAAGGGACTCTCTGCGGAATAGATTTTGTAATAAGTATTCATGACTAAATTATGGAAAAACAGCATTAAAATACTTTTATGTAAAGAAGTAAAATTAATGATGATACACTTTTTCTAGAATGTCCAAAAAGTGGTTACATATTTTCTGCATTTTACAAAAATATTTGAATGGGTCATCTTCATCAGGGGGCATGTTACCAGCCTGACAGTCTTTAAGGTCTTTCCTAAAGCTGCTTAAGATCAGCTCTTATGTGCTTCCATCTTTTCATTTCCTCCTGTTGTTCTTATCTCTGTTGGTATGTCTGTCTTAGGAAGCAAGTTTCTAGCAAACAGTATGCATGGTATTTTCGACGTCTATTTCCTAAGTGTGAACCGTAACATCATGGATTTGGGGTTTTGAATTTCGTTCATTCTTTGTAAGAATATAAAGGAAAAATTATTTTTGCAGGGAATCAATTCCGAGCAAGTTACTTCTTACAGCCAGAGCTCACACCTTCCCAACTGGCCTTCAGAGATCTGATGTGGGATGCAAAAACTGGCTCTGTAAGTATGGTTACTCTTCAAGGTGCTTGGAAAGTGAATTTGTCTCATAAGTCATACAAGCAGACCTTCCTCGTAACTGATTGTTCATGCAGATCAGGTCAAGACCGAGCCGTGTCTCCTTGATTCTGACTCTCTGGAGCTGCAAGATGATTCCTCTTCCAGGGGTGAGCATCCAAGTTCTGAGCAGACACGTGCGCCTCTGTCTGTTTGACGGCAGTGAGGTGAGCTTGCTGGGGAGTCCAACTAGTTCCCGCCACATGCATTTTTTTAATTTAATTTTTTTTAAACACCAAAAACATTTTGTAGTGGAATATAGCTGATTAACAATGTTGTGATGGTTTCAGATGAACAGAGAAAGGACTCAGCCACGCATATACATGTACCCATTCTCCTCCAAACCCCCCTCCTTCCCAACTACCTATTAAACGCATGCTGCATAGGATCTGTCTGTCTCTTTCTCTCTCTCTCTCAATCTCTCTGTGTATGTATAAGTATCTAGATAAAATAATGTATAGTGTTAGTGTTAGTCGCTCAGCTGTGTCTAACTCTTTGCGACCTCATGGACTGTAGCCTGCCAGGCTCCTCTGTCCTTGGGATTTCCCAGGCAAGAATATTAGAGTGGGTTGCCATTGCTTTCTCCAGGGGATCTTCCCAACTCAGGAATCAGACCCAGGTCTCCTGCACTGTAGGTGGATTCTTTATCATCTGAGCTACCGGGGAAGCCCCAGATATTGTATGGTAGCATGCAAACAGCAAGGGTTCTGATGATACAGGTTAACTCCAGACTCTCTCACTGGCTAAATGTACGACATTTATATATCACAGTTAGCTCGCGTGAGCCATAGGTTTTTCGCTTACAAAAAGGTACTGATGCCTGCCTCCTAGTACTATGTACACTTCAGGTTTTGAGTATAGAGTATTGCGTTTTAAAACAGTGATTCATTTATGGCTGTGCTGGGCCTTCGTTGCTGCGTGGGCTTTCTCTAGCTGTGGGAGCGGGGGCTGCTCTCCAGCTGCGGTGCGCAGGCTTCTCCTTGCAGCGGCTTCTCCTGTTGCAGAGCGTGGGCTCTAGAGCCCAAGGGCTCCGTGGTTGTGGCCCTCTGGCTCAGCTGCTCTGCAGCACATAGAGTCTTCCTGCAGCAGGGATCAAAGTCGTGTCCCCTGTAGTGGCAGGTGGATTCTTAACCACTGGACCAGCAGGGAGGGCTGAGCATTGCGTTTCTGACAGGTGTACACACCTGTGTAACCGACATTCCCGTCAACCTGCGGGGCACGGCCATCACCTGGCAGAGTTGCCTTGCGTCCTTTTCCACCCCTTCCTCTCTCATTCCTAAGAGAATATTTTCCACCCACTACCAACCAAAGAATTTGAATGACTCTTAGTTAATTGATTTGTTTAGGAGATACAGCTAAAACAGTGCTGAGATGGAAATTTATGACTGAATATACTAGGCAAGAAGAAAGATTTTAAATCAGTGATCTAAGCTGGAACTCAAGAGTCTAGAAAAGAAGAGTGAGTGAAACCTGAAGAAAGTAGAATGGAGGCGCTAGTAAAGAGAAGAAACGAATGAAATAGAAAGCAAAAGAGAAAGTCAGAAAAGGCAAAGTTTATTCTTTAACAAGATTAATAAAATTGAGAGATGCCTAGTGAGACTGATCAAGAAATTTTAGAAAGAGAGACTTCCCTGGTGGGCCATTGGTTAAGGCTTCACCTTCCAATGTGGGGGGCAGAGGTTTGATCTCTAGTTGGGGAGCCAGGATCCCACATGCCTTAGTGGGGCCAAAAATAAGTAAAATAATTTTAAAAAATAAATTTTAAAAAGAGAGAAAGAAAGAAAACAAATGATTGTTGCCAAAACTCAGCCTCTGTTCACTAGTGCCCAACAGAAACATGGAGACAGAGTTTTGGGTGAAGTAGAAAAGAGTAGCTTTTATTGCTTTGCAAGGCAAAGGGCTCCACAGCTGGGTGAAGGCCCTCAAAACTGTGTGTCCCACCCTGGAGGTGAGGTGGTGAGGAGGGGCAGTGAGAAGTCTTACAGTGTTAAAGGAGCACGGCGTGGCCAGCTCATGGACTGCAGCCCGCCAGACCCTTCTGTCCATGGGATTCTCCAAGCAAGAACACTGAAGCAGGTTGCCATGCCCTCCTCCAGGGGATCTTACCCACCCAGGGATCAGACCCATGTCCCTTGTGTCTCCTGCATTGGCAAGTGGGTTCTTTACCACCAGTGCTACCTGGGAAGCCTGAAAGAAGAGAAGGGTGATATTATAAATAATTTCATGGCAATAGATTTGATAAAATCACTAAACAGAGGAATTCTTCAAAAACCACGATTTAATGAAACTGACCTAAGAAGAACTAGAACAATTTGAATAACCCCTGTTAAAGATATTAAAACTGAAATGAAAACTCTTCCAGTTGAGGAAACTCCAGAACCCAGATGGTTTCACTGGTGGTTTCCGCTGAACATTTAAGGAAAAAATAATACCACTAGTACACAAACCCTTCCAGAGAACAGATGAAGAGGGAATGCTTCCCGTCGTGTTTCAGGAGGCCAGGAAAAACATGCTACCAAAATAAGACATCACATTACAAAAAAGAAAAATTACAAGACCAGTACTCCTCACGAATATAATGAACTAAAATCCTAAACAAAATGTGAGTGAATTGAACCTGATTGATGATTATCCAGCTCAAATCTATACTACTGTTAACTTACCTGCTCCTCTGTTGACATTGGTTAGCACTGTTAGCACGCAGCTCTCCCTTGAAGTACAGGCGCATGTGTGTCCTCAGTCATGTGAGACTCTTAGCGACCCCAAGGACTGTACCTGCCAGGCTTTTCAGTCCATGGGATTTTCCAGGCAAGAATACTGGAATGGCTCCCCTACTCCAGGGGAGCTCCCCAGCCCAGGGATCGAACATGTGTCTCTTGCACCTCCTGCAATGGCAGGAGGATTCTTAACCACTGCACCACCTGGGAACATAAAAAAGGACAATGTATCATGATTAATTGGGATTATTCCAGGAATTCAAAGGTACCCTCCTGTGTAGCCAAGAATAGATCATTGTAATTTGCCATATTAACATAACTAAAGAAGAAAAAAAAATGTGATCCTTCAATAGACGCGGAAAAAGCATTTGACAAACATTAACACCCATTTACGATTCTTTAAAAAGTTCTCATCAAATTAAGAACAGAAGGGAACTTCACGTTGGTAAAGGGCAACAATTCAGTTCAGTTGCTCAGTTGTGTCCGACTCTTTGCGACCCCATGGACTGCAGCACACCAGGCCTCCCTTTTCATCACCAATTCCCAGAGCTTCCTCAAACTCATGTCCATTGAGTCAGTGATGCCATCCAACCATCTTATCCTCTGTCGTCCCCTTATCCTCCCACCTTCAATCTTTCCCAGCATCAAGGTCTTTTCAAATGACTCAGTTCTTCACATCAGGTGGCCAAAGTATTGGAGTTTCAGCTTCAACATCACTCCTGTCAATGAATATTCAGGACTGATTTCCTTTAGAATGGACTGGTTGGATCTCCTTGCAGTCCAAGGGACTCTCAAGAGTCTTCTCCAACACCACAGTTCAAAAGCATCAATTCTTTGGCACTAAGCCTTCTTTATAATCCAAATCTCACATCCATACATGACTACTGGAAAAACCATAACCTTGACTAGACGGACCTTTGTTGGCAAAGTAATGTCTCTGCTTTTTAATATGCTGTCTAGCTTTGTCATAGCTTTTATTCGAAGGAGCAAGGGTCTTTTAATTTCATAGCTACAGTCACCATCTGCAGTGATTTTGGAGCCCAAGAAAATAAGGTGTCTCATGTTTCCACTGTTTCCCAATCTACTGGCCATGAAGTGATGGGACCAGATGCCATGATCTTCTTTTTCTGAATGTTGAGCTTTAAGCCAACTTTTTCACTCTCCTCTTTAACTTTCATCAAGATGTTCTTTAGTTCTTCTTCATTTTCTGCCATAAGAGTGGTGTCATCTGCGTATCTGAGGTTATTGATATTTCTCCTGGTAGTCTTGATTCCAGCTTGTGCTTCTTCCAGTCCAGCATTTCTCATGATGTACTCTGCATGTAAGTTAAATAAGCAGGGTGACAATATACAGCATTTCCAAATACAGATTTGGAACCAGTCTGTTGTTCTATGTCCAGTTCTAACTGTTGCTTTTTGACCTGCATACAGATTTTTCAGGAGGCAGGTCAGGTGGTCTGGTATTCCCATCTCTTTAAGAATTTTCCACAGTTTGTTGTCCACACAATCACAGGCTTTGACGTAGTCAATAAAGCAGAAGTAAATATTTTTCTGGAACTCTCTTGCTTTTTCCATGATCCAGCAGATGTTGGCAATTTGATTTCTGGCTCCTCTGCCTTTTCTAAATCCAGCTTGAATACGTGGAAATTCACGGTTCATGTCCTGTTGAAGCCTGGCTTGGAGAATTTTGAGCATTACTTTGCTAGCGTGTGAAATGAGTGCAATTGTGTGATAGTTTGAACATTCTTTGGCATTGCCTTTCTTTGGGATTGGAATGAAAACTGACCTTTTCCAGTCCTGCAGCCACTGCTGAGTTTTCCAAATGTGTTGGCATATTGAGTGCAACACTTTCACAGCATCATCTTTTAGATTTGAAATAGCTCAACTGGAATTCCATCCCCTCCACTAGCTTTGTTTACAGTGATGCTTCCTAAGGCCACTTAACATTGCATTCCAGGATGTCTGGTTCTAGTTGAGTGATCACACCATTATGGTTATCTGGGTCATGAAGATTTTTTTTTTATAGTTCTCCTGTGTATTCTTGCCACCTCTTCTTAATATCTTCTGCTTCTGTTAGGTCCATACCATTTCTGACCTTTATTGAGCCCATCTTTGCATGAAATGTTCCCTTGTTATCTCTAATTTTCTTGAAGAGATCTCTAGTCTTTCCCATTCTATTGTTTTCCTCTGTTGCTTTGCATTGATCACTGAGGAAGGCTTTCTCATCTCTCTTTGCTATTCTTTGGAACTTTGCATTCAAATGGGTGTATCTTTCCTTTTCTCCTTTGTATTTCACTTCTTTTCTTTTCTCAGCTATTTGTAATGCCTCCTGAGACAACCATTTTGCCTTTTTGCATTTCTTCTTCTTGGGGATGGTCTTGATCCCTGCCTCCTGTACAGTGTCACGAACCTCATTCCATAGTTCTTCAGTCACTCTGTCTATCAGATCTAATCCCTTGAATCTGTCACTTCCACTGTATAATCATAAGGGATTTGATTTAGGTCATACCTGAATGGCCTAGTGGTTTTTCCTACTTTCTTCAATTTAATTCTGAATTTGGCAATAAGGAGTTCATGATATAAGCCGCAGTCAGCTCCTGGTCTTGTTTTTGCTGACTGTATAGAGCTTCTCCATCTTCAGCTGCAAAGAATATAATCAATCTGATTTCGGTGTTGACCACCTGGTGATGTCCATGTGTAGAGATTTCTCTTGTGTTGTTGGAAGAGGGTGTTTGCTATGACCAGTGCGTTCTCTTGGCAAAACTCTATTAGCCTTTGCCCTGCTTCATTCTGTTCTCTAAGGCCAAATTTGCCTGTTACTCCAGGTGTTTCTTGACTTCCTACTTTTGCATTCCAGTCCCCTATAATGAAAAGGATATCTTGTTTGGGTGTTAGTTCTAAAAGGTCTTGTAGGTCTTCATAGAACCGTTCAACTTCAGTTTCTTCAGCGTTACTGGTTGGGGCATAGACTTGGATTGCTGTGATATTGAATGGTTTGCCTTGGAAACAAACAAATATCATTCTGTCATTTTTGAGATTGCATCCAAGTACTGCATTTTGGACTCTTTTCTTGACTATGGGGACTACTCCATTTCTTCTAAGGGATTCTTGCCCACAGTAGTAGATATAAAGGTCATGTGAGTTGAAGGGCAACAAGAGAAAACTAAAGCAAAGCTAGTATCATCATACTTAATGTAAAATACTGAACACTATCCGCTACGGTCAGTAACGATTCAAAGATACCCAAGAAATAAGAAGATAGCTTAGGTTTTTTTGTTTTTTTTTTAATTGACAAAAGACTTGAGCAGGCACTTAAAAAAAGAAAATATGACAGGCCAACAGGCATATAAAAAGATACTGAGCACATAATGAGTCATCTGTGAAATGCAAATGAAAACCAGAGTGAAAGAGATCCAACCATAGACTAAAAGACCACCCTAAACATAATAATACAGGCAGGTTAAAAGTTGAAGAGTAGAGAAAGATACACCATTCAAAAGATATTAACATCAGACAAAGTATACTTCGGAACAAGGAACATTATTGGGAATAAAGGGGTACATTACACGATAGGATGGACCATTTAGCAAGAAGATGTAACAGTCCTCAATGTGTATACACCCAGCATCAGAGCATCAGAGCTTCAAAAGACATGCAGTAGAAATGGGTCGAACTGAAGGGAGAAATGGGCAAAGCCATACTTATAATTACAGACTTTAATACTTCTCTCTACAATACTGTAGAACAGAGAGAAGATTAGTAAGATTATGAAAGAACAGAATAACACCGTGAACAAACTGAATTTAATTAACATTTGTAAAACACTTCACCCCCCACTTGCATTCTTTTTAGTGAATGTGGAACATTCACCAAAACAGTTGGTCCTGAGCAGATTTTGAAATCGTGCAGTGTAGGGTTTTGATCACATGGAATTGAATTAGAAACCAAAACCAGAAAGAGAACAGGAAAAAAATCCTTGGAAATTATGCAACTGATTTCTAAATAATCAATGAGTTAAGAAAAGCATTGCTTAGAGGGAAGTTTGTCACACTAGAAAAGAATTCTCACTTCCATAATCTAAACTCTCGAGGGGGTGAGGCTTGCCATGAGATCTGAGGGGTGAATAGACCATAAGGAGACGGCAGTGTGTTCCTGACTGAACAGGAGCACAGGCAGGGCCTTGAGAGGAAAGGTGTGGGGAGGGGCACGGGCGTGGCTGAGCAGAGGAAGTGCAGGGTGGGGCGAGGTGGGGCACGCTGTGTAAGAGCTTGTAAGCCCCAAGCTTTTGTCTTTGTCCTAAAAACAGGAAAGCCGTTGGAAGAGAGTGACATGACTTAGATGTACATCTGAGGGTGATTTCTGGCTACCCACTGGAGATGGATTGGAGGGGTGGCCAGAGGGACCCCAGTAGACCATTTGGAAGCTGTGTCACGATGTGGTGGTCAAAAGGCAGCAAGTGTCCACGCCTCCAAGAAAATGAAATCTGAAATCTGGAGCCATTCGGCCTGGAATTAAACCCAGGCTCCACCAGCTGAATGTGGGATGCCGACCAAATGACCCTACCTTGCTCTCTCTGGTGTACCTTCCTTAGGGTCAATGTGAAGACTAGGTAAGTTAGTATAAGTAAAGCACTTAAAGCTAGACATCCTGGAGCGTGAAGTTAAGTGCTAAGCTAGTGGAAGGTGATGAAATTCCAGCTGAGCCATTTCAAATCCTAAAAGATGATGCTGTTAAAGTGTTGCACTCAGTATGCCAGCACATTTGGAAAACTCAGCAGTGGCCACAGGACTGGAAAAGGTCAGTTTCCATTCCATTCTCAAAGAAGGGCAACGCTGAAGAATGTTCAGACTACCGCAGAATTGTGCTCATTTCATGTGCTAGCAAGGTTATGCTCAAAGTCCTTCAAGGTAGGCTTCAGCAGTACATGAATCAAGAACTTCCAGATGTACAAGCTGGACTTAGAGAAGGCAGAGGAACCACAGATCAAATTTCCAACATTCATTGGATCATAGAGAAAGCAAGGGAATTCCAGAAAAACATCTGCTTCATTGACTATGCTAAAGCCTTTGATTGTGTGGATCACAGCAAACTGTGGAAAATTCTTAAAGAGATGGGAGTACCAGACCACCTTACCTCTCCTGAGAATCCTGTGTGCGGTCAACAAGCAACAGTTAGAACCAGACATGGAACAGCAGACTGGTTCCAAACTGGGAAAGGAGTATGTCCAGGTTGTATATTGTCACCCTGCTTATTTAACTTATATGCAGAGTACATCATGAGAAAGGCTGGGCTGGTCGACTAACAGGTTGGAATCAAGATTGCCAGGAGAAATATCAACAACCTCAGATATACACATGATACCACTCTAAAGGTAGAAAGTGAAGAGGAGCTAAAGAACTCTTGATGGAGGTGAAAGAGGAGGGTGAAAAAGCTGGCTTAAAACTCAGCATTTAAACAACTAAGATCATGGCATCTGGTCCCCTCATTTCATGGCAAATAGAAGGAGAAAAAGTGGAAGCAGTGGCAGATCTCATTTTCTTGGGCTCCAAAATCACTGCAGACAGTGACTGCAGTCATGAAATTAAGACGCTTGCTCCTTGGAAGAAAGCCTATGACAAACCTAGATAGCATATTGAAAAACAGAGGCATCACTTTGCTGATAAAGGTCTGTTTAGCCAAAGCTATGGTTTTTCCAGTAGTCGTGTATGGATGTGAGAGTTGGACTATAAAGAAAGCTGAGCACCAAAGAACTGATGCTTTTGAACTGTGGTGTTGGAGAAGACTGTTGAGAGTCCCTTGGACTGCAAGGAGATCCAACCAGTCCTAAAGGACATCAGTCCTGGGTGTTCATTGGAGGGACTGATGCTGAGGCTCCAATACTTTGGCCACCTAATGCAAAGAGCCAACTCATTGGAAAAAACGTGATGCTGGGAAAGATTGAAGGCAAAAGAAGGGGACGGCAGAGGATGAGATGGTTAGATAGCATCACCGACTCGATGGACATGAATCTGAGCAAACTCTGGGAGATAGTGATGGACAGGGAAGGCTGGCGTGCTGCAGACCATGGGGTTGCAAAGAGTGACTGAACAACACAACAACAAAGCACTTACACCAATCCACGCAATATCGTGAGATCACCAGAGGAGGGAGATGACAGCGACTTGATGAGAGACGTGGAGACGAGGGCTGTGGCTGGAGGGACATTCAGGAGGCTTGGTGGGTCATGGGCTGAGTGTGGGGCGTGTGGGAGCATGGGGCGTCAGGCGTGAAGCCGGATCTCTGACTCCCACGTCTGGGTGGATGGCGGGGACCTGCCCTGAGGCAGAGAGCACTGATAGCAGCCCAGGTGTGGAGGAGTTCTTGGGTTTATCTTGGTCCCTGCTGAGTATACTTATTTTAAAAAAAATAACTTTTAAATTTTGTGTTGGGGTATAGCCAATTAACACACAATGCTGTGATAGTTTTAGGTGAACAGCGAAAGGACTCAGCCATACACAGACATGCGTCCATTCTCCCCCAGACCCCCTTCCCATCCGGGCTGCCGTATGACACTGAGCAGAGCTCCCTGTGCTGTACAGCAGGTCCTTGTCGGTGACCCATTCTAAACACAGCAGTGTGCACACGTCCATTCCAAGCTCCCTAACTATCCCCTCCCCCGCCCTTCCCCCCAGCAGCCATAGCTCGTTCTCGAAGTCTGTGGGTCTGTTTCTGTTTTGTAAGTTCATTTGTGTGAGTCTTTTCAGATCCCACATAGGATGGATGGCATACAACGTCTCTCCTCCTGTCTGACTCACTTCACTCAGTGTGACACTCTGTAGGTCCTTCGTGCTGTGGCAAATGGCATTATTTCACTCTTTTATGATGGTTGAGTAATATTCTGTTTTCTATATGTATCACATCTTCTTTATCCATTCCTCTGTTGGTGGGGCTTTCCCTGTGGCTCACCGGTAAATAATCTGCCCGCAATACAGGAAATGCAGGAGGACTGGGTTCAATTCCTGGGTTGGGAAGATCCCCTGGAGGAGGGCATGGCCACCCACTCCAGTATTCTTGCCAGGAAATCCCATGGACAGAGGAGCCTGGTGGGCCCCAGTCCAAGGGGCTGCAGAGTCAGACACAAGCACACACACCGCAGCTAAGAGTATACCTCTCACTCACAGCACGAGGGAACCGCACAAAACCACTGCCATGAGGAACCACTAGGTGGCACCAGTGTTCAAGAAGAGATGAACCGCCTTCTTCTGCGATCTGGTTCCATACTTTTTGCTCTGCCTCTCGCTGTTCTTATACATGACAACATAAAATAAAGATTGGAATTTTATTTTGACTAATATATCAAAATCATAGAAGTTATTTTATATAAAAATAATAGAGGTTAGTTTATGAAGCAAATTTATGTCAAATTTTCCAAATCATGGAGTTATAGAACGTATTTAATAGTTAACATGCTCATTCTATTTATTTGGGCTTCCCTGGCAGCTGGTAAAGAATTTGCCTCCAATGTGGGAGACCCAGGTTTGATCCCTGAGTTGGGAAGATCCCCTGGGGAAGGGAATGGCTACCCACTTCAGTATTCTTGCCTGGAGAATCTATTTACTTAAGAATACTTTAGTAAATTTAAGCCAAATCACAAATAGAAAGCATTATTACTAAAACTAATTAATAAGACACTGCTTCCAATAATGACTGAATAAGCTCCTCTTCAAATAACTAACAGTGGTAACAGCTGTAAATTTTGGGCAATATACAAAAAGCCACTCCCTCAAGTCCCTGACAAGCATCCCAAAGCAGGTGGATCCTGGAGGGAAATCTTACCTCTGGAGTCTGCTGTTTTATTTTTTCCCTTCCTTCCCTCTATTTTTCATTCCTCTATTTTCTTTTTTCTGTCTTCCTGTGTGTTACTTAAAACATTTTTTTAAGAACTCCATTCTGAAGTGCCTGCCGTGTTATTGAGTGGCTCTCTTTGTACAGCTTTTTCAGTAGTTGAAATACTGAAAATAAAATAAGTAGGTATTATTTTATACATGCATAACTTTCCCCCAGTCTGCTTGTCAACATCCCAGTTCAAGTGATCAGTAGAAACTTTAATCCTCTCACTGCTTTATAATTATCTTAAGAATTTCCTCTGCATACATTGAGAACCACATCACACAGTGTGATAATTTTGCCTCAACCATTAAGCTTTTCTCCAGTTACAGAGAGCAGGGGCTACTCTAGTTGCCGTGTGTGGGCTTCTCATCACAGTGGCTTCTCATTGCAGAGCACAGACTCTCGGCTGCGGGGGCCTCAGCAGTTTCCGCACGTGGGCTCAGTAGTCTCAGCCCCCAGCCTCTAAAGCTCGGGCTTGGTATTTGTGACACATGGGCTTAGTCACTCCAGGGCATGTGGGATCTTCCGGGATCAGGGATTGAACCCACGTCTCCTGCATCGGCAGGCAGATTCTTTACTACTGAGCCACTAGGGAAGCCCTACCCTTGTTTTTACTCTTTCCATTGTTCTTTCTTCCTTCCTTCCTGATATTCAGAGATTTCTTCTTTTATCGTGTTCTTTTCTATTTAGAGAACTTCCTTTAACCATTCTTTTAGGGTAGGTCTGCTGGCTATAGATTCTCTTAGTTTTTCTTTATCTGAGAGTGCCTGCTTTCCCTTTATTCATGGTGGATATTTTCACTAGATATAGAACTCTGGGTTGGCAGTTCTTTTCTTTAAGCACTTAAAAAATATTGTTCCGCTTCACTGGAATTGGTTTTACCCTAGGGGTGAATCTAGGTGGTTCCTCTCTCACTGCTTTAAGGATATTGTGTTTATTTTTAGAAGTTTGTATACTTTGTCATGGGTTTCTTGGATTTTATGTTGTTTAGGGTTTTTTCAGCTTCTTAAACTGTAGGCTTATGTCTTTTGCCAGATTTGGGGATTTTTCAGCCATTATTTTCTCAAATACTTTTCCAACTCTAAACTCCCTTCCCTTCTGGGACTCAGATAGCATGAACATTAGATCTTTTGTTATAATCACATAGGTTCCTGAGGCTGTGACCATTATCTTTCCATCTGTTCAGTTGTTCAGACTGTGTAATTTCTGTTTGCCTGTCTTCAAGCTCACTGATTCTTTTCTCTCTTTTCTCTTCTGTGGTTGAGTCTATTCAGTGACTTGTGTAGGTGTGTGTATGTGTCTGTTTTCAAACTTGGGGTTCTCTGGTGGCTCAGACGGTTAAGAATCTACCTGCAATACAGGAGAGCCAGGTTGAATCCCTGGGTCAGGAAGATCCCCTGGAGAAGGAAATGGCAACGCAGTCCAGTATTCTTGTCTGGGAAATCCCATGGACGGAGGAGCCTGGCTGGCTGAGTGACTAACACCTTCACTTTCATTGTATTTTTCAGTTCTAGAATTTCCATTAGGGTCCTGTTTCTTTTTCTTTTTTTGTTAGAATTTCCTTATTTCTTTCTTGAAACCCCATATTTCTTTCTGTTTTTTTAAATTTATTTTAAGCATCTCCATAGTTGTTTATTGAAGCATTTTTAGATGACTGCTTTAAAATGCTTTTCAAATAATTCCAACATCAGTCATCTTAGTGTTGGTATCTTTTTTTTTTTAACTTTTAACTTTATATTGGAATACAGCTGATTAACCATGTTGTGATGGTTTCAGGTGGACAGCAGAGGGACTCAGCCATACATACACAGGTATCCATTCTCCCCCAAACGCCCCTCCCATGCAGGCTGCCGCAAGACATTGAGCAGAGTTAGTGTTGTTATCTTTTGATTCTTTTCTCACTTAAGTTGCGATTTTCCTGGTATTTGGTATAATGAATGATTTTTCTTTAAAAATGGTATCCTAGACATCTGAGAGCTGGGAGTCTGGATCTTGATAAGCTTTGCTCCCACTGTGGCACACACATTGGCGCCGTTCCTGCCAGGCGAGAGCGAGCCCGCCTCCTGGCCTCTGCACACACCTCTGGGGAAAGGCGTGTCTCCTTGCACTGGGACCCTGATGAGGCTCAGGCTCCTCTGTAGGCCCCCAGTGACAGCACTTGCTGTGTCATTCCTTAGGGCCTATGGTCCCTAGCCAGCCCACGTTCCTTTCCCCACTCTGGACATTACAAGACGATAAAAATAAGGTTTCTGAATTTCATTTTATTAAATTTTCCATCAAAAAGAGAACTGTGAACAAATAATGAACTCTATGCTCTGCATGTTAACATATTTAGAGAAAAGTTTACTTATGTCTGCAAGTTTGTCGTGTATCAAAAAATAAGATGAACTGATGGATGGCTAGACGGGATATGTGATAAAGCAAGTGAAGTAAAATGTTGATGGCAGAATCTAGGTGATAAGCTTAGGGTGTGCTGTAAGCTTCTTTTACCTTGTCTGGTATATTTGACACATTTTATAATCAACCATCGTTGTATGTTTCATCCCTAAACAGTGATTGAAAAGCCTTAAGAACTCAGTAAGAAATAATACATCAACAAACTATATACCTATTTTGCCAATAATAAGAGAAATAGGAAACAAATCTAAATCTCACGTTTAGACTCTTATCTTTGAACATTATAATCTTCCAATTTGCTTATTCTTTTTCATTTTACATGTATTTTACACTACAATCTGACTTTTATTGAAATTAGCAATATTTGTTAAATTAGGAACTATTTCAAATGTATAAAAACATGCAGAAAAAAAAATAATAGCCATCCATGGCCTTGTCACCTGGTTCTTTTGAAGCCTCTCAGTTTGCAGTGTGTAAATTTCTAGGCTTCCTACTTAGCTGTAGATTATTCTCATAAATCTAAAATCACTCTGTATTTCTATATTCCTCCTTAACACACCAAGATACTCACATGTAACTCCCCACTGCCCCCATCTTGTTATCATTGCACATAAAATGCTCCTGGGGGCCATATTTCTTGAAAGGTCAGTTATACCTAAGATTTCTCCTAATTTTCTGGTTAATCTCTCTCAGATATTAAGTATTTCACTTAGTACAGTTTATTATTAGTGCAGAAATCTGAGTCTGAATTCACTTGCCAGCTCTTTTGTTGTTTTATAAGTGCTATAACACTTGGCTTTGTTAATCACTGTTCCCCTACCCCCGAGCACACTTCTTACCCTCCTCCTCAGCTTTTACTTTGTGGTGCTCATCAGCGCCAGGCAGATTTGTTCACTTTTCGTGAGTCTGTTTGGTTATTCTCTTGCCAATTCCATGAACAAGGGATACTTGTCTGTTGTGTTCACTGCTGTGTATTTCCAGTGCCTAGAACAGTACTGGTTTACAAAAATATCTCAATTATATGTTACATGAACAAACAAATGGGTATTTCAGAGGGATAATGAAGTGCCCAAGGATTATAGCGAAGCTTGGAGCAGACAGGGGACCGCTCACAAGGCTGCTTATATATGTTTATGTATAAGGATATGTTTGAAATAGCACTATTAACGTAATGAGGTGTGTAGAGGATCACTGTGATTTACTGTTGGCTTAGTTCATTCAGCTGTTAAAGAATCTGCCTGCAATGCAGGAGACCCCGGTTCAATTCCTGGGTTGGGAGGATCCGCTGGAGAACGGATAGGCTACCCACTCTAGTATTCTCGGGCCTCCCTCGTGGCTCAGATGGTGAAGAAGCTGCCTGCAGTGAGGGAGACCTGGGTTTGATCTCTGGGTTGGAAAGATCCCCTGGAGAAGGGAACGGCTACCCTCTCCAGTATTCTTGCCTGGAGAATTCCGTGGACTGTATGGTCCATGGGGTCGCAAAGAGTCAGACGTGACCGAGCGACTTTCACTTTCACTTTAGTTTGTTCCTCAAGGGCTTCCCTGGCGGCTCAGACAGTAAAGAATCCGCCTGCAATATAGGAGATGTGGGTTCCATCCCTGGGTCAGGAAGATCCCCTGGAGAAGGAAACGGCAACCCACTCCAGTGTTCTTGCCTGAAGAATCCCATGGATAGAGGAGCCTCCTAGGCTACAGTCCATGGGGTTGTGAAGAGTCAGACATGACTGAGTGACTAACACAAGTTTGTTCCTCAGGGAAGCCCTGCCAGGCTCACCTTCTCCCATCCTTCTCCCCTGTTTCCCTCCATTGGGCCCCTGCCCCACCCAGTCACCCAGCTCTTCAGCCCAACATATTCCTTTTCGTGAAGATGCGGGATGGTCTCAGCGATGGGACACTTAGGGCACAGCCTGTGGGGCCACACTTCAGCTTGCTGGTTACCCAAGGCCCCGTGGACCCACCCACACCCCATCCCATTCCAAGAGCATTCACATGTTCCCTTTTGTTAATCATTTTAAAAGTTATGTATGTAGTTGATGTAAAAAGAAAAAAAAGAAATACAGAACCGCCCAAAGAAGAAAGATACCCTCTTTCCCTCTGCTCCGCTGTTCACTGTTTGGAGCATGGAGGTGCTGATGTTCCAACAGTGATTCCAAATGGGAAAATCTCATTTCAGGTTCTGAGCAACATTCACACAGTCAGGGCCACGTGGCAACCTAAGAAGCCCAAAACATGGACCTTCTCTCCCCAGGTAAGGCATCTGCTGAGTGAATTGAGTGAAACATGAGTTTATTTTACCCATTAAGTGTTATGCAATTAGTTTCTAAGGTAAGATTATCAAAATGTATTTGGTAATACACTTTGGTGTATTTGGTGTTGCTGGAGAAGACTCTTAGGAGTCCCTTGTTCAGCAAGGAGATCAAACCAGTCAATCCTAAAGGAAATCAACCCTGAATATTCACTGGAAGGACTGATGCTGAAATTGAAGCTCTAGTGCTTTAGCCACCTGATGCAAAGAGCTGACTCTTTGGAAAAGACCCTGATGCTGAGGGCAGGAGGAAAAGGAGGTGACAGAGGATAAGATGGTTGCATGGCATCACTGACTTAATGGACATGAGTTTGAGCAAACTCCGGGAGATAGTGAAGGACAGGGAAGCCTGGTGTGCTGCCTTTCATGGGGTTGCAAAGAGTAGGACACAACTGAGTGACTGAACAGGAACAACAAATTCCTGAAATAACGTATTTTTATCTAACACAGACTATATGGTGCCAGGTTTGAACCTTTACATTATTTAATGTTCTCTGAGAACTTTGATAAAAATCACTCGTTTCTGCTTCACCAAAGTTACCATGCCTATGAATCATCTCATTCAATGAATCACAAGGTTCAATTTTAGAAAGTTCTGTCTGATGGAAAATGAAAACAAAAAGAGAAACCTTAAAAGAGACTCTTAGCATCTCTTAAGAAGTGGTGTTTTTTTTTTTGTTTTTTTTTTTTTAATGCGGTCTCCAGCTGTGCTCAGGAGAGCTGTGCTTTCTTCAGATAAACTCATGGGTGACAGCTAGGGAACCAATCATCCCTTGACATCCAGGGACTGTCAAGATTGAGACAAACAAAGACAGGAATGAGGTTAAGTGGCTTCAAGCCACTGAGTCAGTGTCGTATAGATGCCGGGGAGATGAAGATGTCTTTCCTTTAATAACATTACTTGTCTATAGTTCTGTTTACTTTTCCCACCTCCAGTTTCATTGCCTCCTTCCCACGGTTCACTCCCTTGTGTCACTGACCCCAGGAACCCTTCATTAAACTTTTCCTGTTGCATCAAGAGATCTCACAGCAAGGTAGAGGCTCACCACATGGGCACAGCACGGGGAGGAGCCCGGCTACCTCGCCTGTGGGCTGCACAGGTCCACACTTGTCCACAGCACCACCCCTCCAAGTCCAGTGTGATCTTTTTTTTTTAATGTGAACCATTTTTAAAGTCTTTATTGAATTTGTGACAACATTGCTTCTGTTTTTTGTTTTGTTTTCTCATCGAGAGGTACGTGGATCTGAGCTCCCCGACCAAGGATTAAACCCACAGCCCCTGCATGGGAAGGTGAAGTCTTAACCCTCTGGGCCACCAGAGAAGTCCTCCAGTTTGGTCTTTTAAGCATCCTCTGCTTTCATTTTGGCCCAACAACTTTTCTAATGTTCTCCTGGATATAAAGATGAACTGATGGAAGGGATAACTAGTACGTATAGGCTCCTTTGTGAGTGAAATTAACCGTCCGTCCTTTAGGTGTGAGGCATGCTTCCTAGATGCTGTGGGAGCGTCTGTGTTGGTGCAGAAGAGGCAGACATGTGTACAGCGCCGATATCCTCTGTGTGCGGAGCTCTGACCGCGTGCTGGGCACCGAGGCAGCCGCTAGGGCGTCTTCTCACTGAATCCTGAGAGTCACTCCGTGCAGTGGGTGCTATTGGCAGCTGTGACGTAGGCAGAGTGTAATGGTTGCGGGGCTCCTGGTACTGTGGAACATAGAGAAACAGGTTTTATAGAAGAGAAACTGATCTTGAAGGGTGTGTGGGATTTTATAGGCAAGGAAGAGGGATGTTGTGGTGCAGGAAGAGTGAGAGGAAAGGAAAATTTCCAAGGCCTGCCTCAGGGAAGCTGGGCAAGTGTGTATGCAGGTTATAATTTTAGTCCTGTCTGCAAAGGACAGTGGTTAATATAAATATCTCATCAGGAACTTGCCTGGTGGTCCAGTGGTTAGAACTCCAAGCTTCCACTGCAAGGTTTGACCCCTGGTCGGGGGTCTAAGATCCCGTGTGCCATGCAGTATCCCCCCTGCCCTCCAAAAATCTTATCCTATATCAAACTATGTTTGTAATACCTCCGAAGACCTTGGTACAGTGCTTGTTTTGCATTAGCTTCCTCTCTAAGCAAAGAGTAAGTGAACGTAAAGGTAGTTTTCTTTAGCACAAAAATTACATTTTAAAATTTCACACCATTGGTATAGATGAGTCCAATCCATCTGCTTTCTGTTTCCTTTAAAAGACCTTGACGACTTGGCTGATGGTCCAGTGGTTGAGACTTGACCTTACAATGTGGGGGCTGTGGGTTCACTCCCTGGTCGGGGAGTTAGGATCCCACAGGTCTCACAACCAGAAAAGCAAAACATGAAACAGAAGCTATATCGTGACAAAATCAATAAAGACTTTAGAAGTGGTCTACATATTTTAAAAATCTTAAAAAAGACCTTTATTATGATGCAGGTGATACAGCTGAACTGTCCTGCCATTTTAAAAGCGTTTATTGTATTGAAGTGTAGTTGATTTACAGCATGTACTCGTCACTGCTGTACAACAAAGCGATTAGGTTACCGTGTATATTCGGTCTTTCTCGTACCCTTTCCCATTATGGTCTGTCACAGGGCAGTGACTATTGCTCCCTGCCCAACAGCGGGACCTCGCTGTTTTTCCTCCCTCTGTTCTCCGTGCTTCTTAGTAACCTCCGTTTTCTGCCTTGTTTCAGGTTACTGGCATCTTGCCCTGCCTGCTTGATGGCGACTGTTTCATCAGATCCAACTCTTCCTCTCCAGATCTTGGAATATTATTTGAACTTGGAATTTCTTATATTCGCAATGTATGTCAGTTGAAAGATAAAGCTTTCTGATTATCAGTTAAAAGGAAAGTTTTTTTCTAAATGTCTGTTCTTAGTAACAATAATTGAGATTTTTCTGTGTAATAGAATATTAACCTCTTGAGGAATGGGAATGGCAGTGATTCTAATTTTTTTTTTTTTTTTATGATGCTGCTTTTTTCAGCAGCGTTTAAAGCAAATCTTTTTCTTTGTATTTATAGCTGGAATGAACTCCAGTGCTTTATAAGAATGAAGATTTGAAAAAGATGGGACTTTACAGAAAGTGATAGATGTATAGTGGCTTTCCAGCACAGAGTGGTACCTCTGTCCTTGAGGGTCAGTGTGCCCTTAACCTTGTAAATGGGGGTTCTAATAAAGGGACCTGGCAGAGTGGTCATTTTTATTAAGGGAACATCAGAAACTTGGATTAACTTACATCATATAAACTCTTGAATCAGCGGATGTGGGTCTGTGGTAATATATGTTTCCATATTTAATAATAGCTTCACGGGTGTGGTGTGTGTGCTTGGCTTCATGGTAACCCAGAGAGCCGGCTGTTAAATTCCATTAATGGAGTTATGCTGGCCTTTCATTTCTTTTTTTAAAACTTCCTCATTCATCGTTGATTTCTGGCTGCGCTGGGGCTCCGGTGCTGCGGGCAGGCTTCCTGCAGTCGTGGCGGGCGGGTCTCTCACTGCGGTGGCGCCTCTTGTTGCGGAGCGCGGGCTCAGCGTGGGGGCGCATGGGCTCAGTTGCTCCGTGGCACATGGAATCTTCCCGGAGCAGGGATCAAACCCATGTCCCCCACGTTGGCAGACGGGTTCTCACTGCGCCACCAGGGAAGTCCTGCCCTTGCATTCCTTTAAGGCGCATTCATCCGTGCGTGTTGCTGTGTAGGACAGGAGCGAGGAGCAGGACCCCCAGGTGAATGCACTGGCCTCTGACGATTGACGGGGGCTGGGGGTGAAGCTCTGAGCAGGGCGCCCCTTCAGTGACTTAAGTGACTCATTCCATTTCTCACTGAGACCCAAAGCCTCCTGCTTGCACGTAGCATTGATGTGACCTGGGATCACTTCCCAGCATATTTATATCACTCAAAAAACAACAGCAGCGGTAGTCCTAGCATAAGGCTTAGGGTTTTTTCAGGAGCGACTTAACAAGGTCAGATTTTCACTTGACATCCTGCCTTTACCATCTGCCCTGCAAGTCCAGTAGGCCTCCCCTGGCTTTCACTTTGTTTTCTTGTGAAGAACTTTTTAGTTCTAAAGGCAAATACTTGTTTTATTCCTTTTATAAGAACTTGGTATATGCTGATAGATTTGACTGATTCAGACACGAAGGTTCATACCCAGTTTTATTTTCTAGTCCACTGGTGAAAGAGGAGAGTTGAGCTGTGGCTGGGTGTTTCTGAAACTTTTTGATGCCACTGGAATTCCTATTCCAGCAAAGTAAGTTGGGTTTATATATTCCCTCCAAGTGGGTAATTTTGTGGAAATTCATTTTTTAGAATCTAGACACCTCAGGTTTCCAGAGGTTTCACATTTCAGTAACTTGAGGGGAGAGGGCTTTTTAATGTTGATTTTAATGTTCTTTGGGGGCTTCCTTGGTGGCTTAAATGGTAAAGAATCTACCTGCAATGAAGGAGACGCAGATTCGATCCCTGGACTGGGAAGATCCCCTGGAGAAGGGTATGGCTACCCGCTCCAGTATTCTTGCCTGGGAGATCTCCTGAAGGAGGAGCCTGGCGGGCTGCGGTCCATGGTGCTGCAAAAGAGTCAGACACGACTGAGCAAACTAAGACTTTCAGTTTCACGTTAATACTCTGTTAAGGTAGTATATGAAAACAGCATACGCGGTCTCACCCTAGTGGGGAGACGCGACACAGGTCGCAAAGTATTTTAAACGATGTTTGCACCAGTTGTCTGCTGAGAATATTCTTTCAGTAACTTCCTGTGGTGTTAGCACACTTCACAGTGCCGGGACAGAGCCTGTGTGTTCATGTGCTCAGTCCACTTCAGTCCTGTCCGACTCCACGACCCCATGGGCTATGGCCCACCAGGGTCCTCTGTCCAGGGAGTTCTCCAGGCAGGAACACTGGAGTGGGTTACCATGCCCTCCTCCAGGGCCTCTTCCTGACTGAGGGTTTGAACCCAAGTCTCCTTCATTGCAGGTGAATTCTTTACCACTGAGCCACCAGGGAAGCCCAAAATAGAGCCTAATTCTCACCAAAGAGTGGGAAAGCTAGGTCAATGGTCCCCGTAGCAGCAGCCACTGTAAACAAATTTAAAATTTAAGACCAAAAGCAAATGTTTGTAATGTATTTCCAATATATCCAGTATCTAACAGTCACAAGATTATTATCTTTAATATAAGAAGAGCTCTCAAAAACTAAGAAGAGAATCCGAATTTGAAAGTGGGTGCACACACAAATCTAAGTTTCGGATATAAACAAGAAACTCACAGAAGGGATGCAGAGGGGCAGTCAGTAGGATGATGATGGAGACCCTAGGTTTGGAATGATAGAATTCAGGGCCATAGCCTGGGCTCTGTCTGTGTAACTGTCAATGGGTTCTGTAATGTCTCCAAGCCTCAATTTCCCCCAGCTTTAAAATGGGATTATAATAGTTCCTATCCCCAGGGTTTAATTCTGATAATGCTGCCCCCTTCCTCCTCTACTGACACCACGGGTGGGCATGACCTTACCACAGAACAGAGGTGAAAGTCCTCCTGATGGCACTCTGGTGGGAGGGGCGGGCACCTATCACCCCTCAGCCCTAACCCAGTACCGCCTGTAGATGCAGAAGCCCAGGCTCCTTGTGGGTTTTTTGTTTTTCTGTTTTTAATAATGTTCACGGTTTTTAGTTGTGCTTACTAGGAGGGAAAAGTGTGTCTATCCAATCTTTCTTAAAGTCCTAAACTATTTTTTAAAATGAGACGGAGGCCTGTGTATTGATGCAGAGACATCTCCAGCGTGTGTTCTAAGCTGAAACCGGCAAGGTGCAGGGCCACGAGCGTGCAAGGTGCAGGGCCACGAGCATGCTGATGCCCCTTCTTTGCACGGAGTGCTGTGCTCGTGTGCCTGTGGAAACTGTTCCTGGAGGTCATCTCTGGGGAGCAGAGTTGGGGAGGCCATGCCATGGGTTAAAGAGGCAACTTTAGAAGGAAATGTGTGTCAGTTTGAGATTTATTGTGTGTATGAATTTGTTTCAAAATAATTTGTACAGAAAAAAGATAGGACAGGGGGCTTACCAAACTAGGTGGGAAAGGACAAGGAGGGAGTTTTCGGGTTTTTATTGATCATTTCTATGTCATTTGAAGTTTTTACAACAATCTACATGTTACTTTTGCATTTTAAAAGTAGTATAAATTCATGATAGCTTTATTTCCAATGATGATTCAAAACTTTTGAAAAAGACATTTAAATGGCACAAGTCATTAAAGTCTCAAAATGACATCAGTTAATCTTTCTCACTTTAATGTGGAAAATGTATTTTCTATTGTTCACAGTTAAGAAGGAGACTCAGTTTACTGAGAGGATAACCCTAGGGAAGGATAACAACTTTCACTCTCATTTACCAGTGAATGAGGCATGAATAAAATGTCTGTGAACGTGCTTGTGCTAAAATCATGTTCCGCTGCCGGCTCCACTGTGGGTGTCACGTGCACACTGGTGCTTTTCTTTTGTAGGACTTACAAGCTCTTCTTGAACGGAGGCACCCCTTATGAAAAAGGTGTTGAAGTGGACCCTTCAGTATCCAGAAGAGGTACCACTTTCTTTCTGTTGCTTTCTTCCCTTTCCTTAAAGATTAAACAAGCAGAAGATGCACCAAAGAAGACAGCTATAGTCTAAAAAGCCTAACACTTTTCACCTGGATTCACATTTTTAAAAGCATGTCATTTGATATTAAAATCTTAATCATTTTCATCTAAGTGAATATTTCCTTGGTGGCACATGTGAGACTTTAACATAGGCAATTAGGAAGCGTAAGGGCTCTGTATTGGCTCCTTTTCATTGAGCACAGGGCCTCAGAACTGACAGAACAGGCCAATTCAGTGCTTTCCTATTGCTTGGTCACTGGTATACATGCCAGGCTGCCCTCTAGAAACACTGAGCATCTTTCGATGTGTCCATTGACCAGGCGCTGTGCTAGATAATGGGAACATGGAGAGTCAGGCAAATATTTATGGCACTTGCCTCTTGGATTTAGTGCCTGACAGATCTAAAACTCCCCTCTGGCTCCTCAGACAGCCGTCTCCTTGTTTCACGATTTAGGACACGCAGCAATGCCAGCCCCACCATCTTGGAACAGGAAGGTCCTGGGGTCTGGGATACGGTTAGTTCCACTTGAAGTCAGGGATGCTTTTTAAACTCCCCTTCCGTCTAATCTAGCAGCAATGATGCTGTCTAAGAATCTGCTGGAGTGGCAGCTCCAGGGGTGGGTCAGTTGGGAACCTTCGAGGGTCTTTGAAAATGAAAGTGAAAGTCGCTCAGTCATTTCCCACTCTTTGCAACCCCATGGACTATACAGTCCATGGAATTCTCCAGGCCAGGATACTGGAGAGGGTAGCTGTTCCCTTCTCCAGGGGATCTTCCCCACCCAGAGATCAAACCCAGGTCTCCCACATTGCAGGCAGATTCTTTACCAGCTGAGCTATCAGGTAAGACCTCTGAAGGTCTTTAGGGCAGATGGTACTTGATTAGTTCATTTAGGGTGTATGGGCAGCTGCTGCCTTTCATACAATTCAGCACTCCTGGTGCTGAAGAAACTTTGTCTTATTTTTATTATAAAATTTTATGTAAAATACTGTTGTATCACGTTCACTGCCTAAGCACTAAGTTTTGATATTTATTTTTTCTTTTTTAAAAGCACATGGTAGTGTTTTCCATCAGTTGATGACAATGAGGAGGCAGCCTCAACTTCTAGTCAAACTGAGGTCTTTGAACAGAAGATCCAGGAGCACACTGAGGTTAGTACCCGCCGTTACCTGTCTGGCGAACTTGGGCTCAGTCAGCATTTATGGCCCGTCTCTGCTTCCAGCTTCTCTTCCTGCTCAGTCACCATTTGTTAGTTTTGTTTTTTTTTTTCCCTCACTGATTCTTCAGCCAAGGATCAGTAGGGAAATGGAATAATGATACATTTCAGATTAACTTACTCTTCAGTTTACCAGTTGGTACAAATGATAGATGTGGTCAAAAGTAGTATAGCCACTTTTGACTAAGCAGGGCTTATCATCCGTGATCTTTCCCTTAGGGAACTTTGGGGAACTTTTTTTAAAAAATCATCATGAATTTCTTTTTTTTTTTTTTGGCCACAGCACATGGCTTGTGGGATCGTAGTTCCCAGACCAGGGATTGAACTCGCAGCCTCAGCAGTGAGAGCTCAGAGTCCTAATGACTGGATTGCCAGGAAATTCCCTGGGGAGCTTTTTAAAATGTCAGGTTTGTTGAGGTATAATTTACACACAAGTAAAATTTACCCCTTTTACTTTAAGTTCTTTGAGTTTTGACAAGTGTATACAGTCATGTAGCTACCACACAGTCAAGATAAAGAATATTTCTGTCACTCTGAAGATGATCTCATGCCCCTTTGTAATCAAATCTCTGGCTCTGGTCTCAGGCAACAGTTGGTCCGTTTTCTTCTCCCAGTTCTACCGTTTCCAGAATGGTCTCCAAATGGAGTCACACGGTGTACAGCCTTTCGCGTCTGGCTTCCTTCATTTAGCGTAACATAACTGAGATGTATCCATGAAATTGCGTGTGTCAGTGCATGCCTGCATGCGTGCTCAGTCGCTAAGTCGTGTCTGACTCTTTGTGACCCCATGGACTGTAGCCCTCCAGGCTCCTCTGTCCATGGGATTTTCCAGGCGAGAATACTGGAGTGGGCTGCCACTGCCTTCTCCAAGGGATCTTCCCGACCTAGGGATCAAACCCAAGGCTGCTGCGTCTCCTGCACTGACAGGAGGATTCTTTACCACTGAGCCACCTGGGAAGCCCCATATGTTAGTGGCTTGTTCCTTTTTGTTCTAACTAGTATTCCATTTGGTGGATATACACCATGTGTTTATTTATTCACCAGTTCAGAGACATTTGAGTTGTTTCTAGGTTTGGGCAATCATGAATAAAGCTACTCGAAATATTTGCATAGCAGTTTTTTGTGTGTGTGTGGACTTATATCTTCCTTTCTTGTGAGATTACTGGATCATCTGGCCTTTGCTTAACTTTATAAGAAATTGCCAAACTGTTTTCCAATATGACCAGGCTGTTCTATACTTTCTCCAGTAACATATGAGAGTTCCAGTTACTCCAGTATTCTTGACAGCATTTGATATGATCGATTTTTTCCTGTTTTGCCCGTTTTAGTAAGTGATTAGTGGTATCTCATGGTGGTTCTAGTTTTCGTCTTCTTCCAGGAGCTTCTACATGGGAGGCATCCCGGGTGTATCCATGTCCGACTCAGGACTCTCTTAGACAAGCCATTGACCATCTTTCTCAGGGTCTCAAGGTCTGTGTCTTTAAAATGGACATAATAATATCAAGCCCATCAAGCTCTAATGAGGTTTAAGGAAATGAGAATATATACAGCATTTGCCTAGTATTTATGTGCATGCTTCACAGTAATACACAATAAGTATCACAATAATTATTGCTATTATCATATGTGTGCATGTGTACTCAGTGGATCAGTCACTCTTTGTGACCCTGTGAACTGTATAGCCCGCCAGGCTCCTCTGTCCATGGGATTTCCCAAGCAAGAATACTGGAGTGGGCTGCCACTGCCTTCTCCAGGGGATCTTCCTGACCCAGGAATCGAACCCGGGTCTCCTGCATTGCTTTACTGTGTGAGCCACCAGGGAAGCCCTGGTATTGTCATATGTGTAAGTAAATGTAAATGTCATATGTGTAGATAAATGTAAATATAATAGCAGATAGCAGTGCTGTCATAAAGTTTGTTCAAGTGAGGATGTGCTATGTAGCTGGTAAGATCAGAGAAATTCAAATCGGGCTTTGAAGTTTGGAAGGAGGTGCCATGCGACGATGTGGGGCTGTGGAGAACACAGGGCACAGGAGGTGGGTGGGAGCGCGCGGCTTACGAACAGGCGGAGGCGGCGGGGCAGCCCTGCCGGGACGCTGACTGCTGGCGGATGCTCAGGCTCAGGGAGACTTGGAGCACTCTGTGAGTGGTTGCTTTCCTCAGTTGGGATCATGCTCCCAGTTTAAATATCCCTGGCTCTTATCACTAGTACTGAAATGTGTTTTATAATGATAGTGTTAACAGTTCAATCTTTCAACAGCCATTAATTGTGTACTCGTGGGTAGTATTCACTCTTGGCTGCCCCCGCCCTGCCCACCACCCCGGATGTCCATGGAGCCTATAAACTCCCCCTTTCTGGCCAGTCTTTTCTTGGACAATTTATATTTTTCCAGATAAAAAAAGAAGCAGCAGCACAGGAGCGGTCTTTGTAAAAGGAAAGCTAGAATCCTGTTCAGCCTCATTCTTCCTACTTCTTCAACCACCTGCTGCTTCTCTGGTTGATAAGCTTTCCAGAGTCTAAAGCACTTCCAAGCATATCTTTCAAGTACAGCTTTTAATAGTGTTTCTTTGGCTTCAAATACTGGCTTGGAGATATGCTTTACAATCTAGAGATCAATCTGACTGGGTGAGCAGTGGTCAGATCACCGGGCGCATTCTCCCAAAGCCGTGAATGTTCTTCTGTGTACTGGGTTCTCAAAGAAGGGCCCCCAGCCCTCAGCCCTGACCTCAGGAATAGAGGCCCTTGTTGGTTACAGCACATAGTAGGCACCCGAAAAATGTTTGTGAAGTGATTTCAAGGTAGAGCTCTTCCTGCCGGTGTAAAAGCTCTGCCCTGCCACCTGTGATCCCTGGCCTCCCTCGTCTCGTCTCTGCATGCACGCAACTCTCCTCCCAGAGCCCAGAGAGAGCCCTGAGGGCCATCGTGAAATTGGGCTCCACTCTGAGGATCCACGGGACACCAAGGGATCAGAGAGACCGAGGGAACACTTCATGCAAAGACGGGCTCAATAAAGGACAGAAATGGTATGGACCTAACAGAGCAGAAGATATTAAGAAGAGGTGGCAAGAATACACAGAACTATACAAAAAAGATCTTCTCGACCCAGATAATCACAATGGTGTGATCACTCACCTAGAGCCAGACATCCTGGAATGTGAAGTCAAGTGGGCCTTACGAAGCATCACTACAAACAAAGATAGTAGAGGTGATGGAATTCCAGTTGAGCTATTTCAAATCCTGAAAGATGATGCTGTGAAAGTGCTGCACTCAACATGCCAGCAAATTTGGAAAACTCAGCAGTGGCCACAGGACTGGCAAAGGTCAGTTTTCATTCCAATCCCAAAGACAGGCAATGCCAAAGAATGCTCAAACTACAACACAATTGCACTCATCTCACATGCTAGTAAAGTAATGCTCAAAATTCTCCAAGCCAGGCTTCAGCAGTACGTGAACCGTGAACTTCCAGATGTTCAAGCTGGTTTTAGAAAAGGCAGAAAAATGGGAGATCAAATTGCCAACATCCGCTGGATCATCAAAAAAGCAAAAGAGTTTCAGAAAAACATCTATTTCTGCTTCATTGACTATGCCAAAGCCTTGGATTGTGTGGATCATGATAAACTGTGGAAAATTCTGAAAGAAATGGGAATATCAGACCCCCTGACCTGCCTCTTGAGCAACCTGTAGCTCAGGAAGCAACAGTTAGAACTGGACATGGAACAACAGACTGGTTCCAAATAGGAAAAGGAGTACATCAAGGCTGTATATTGTCACCCTACTTATTTAACTTATATGCAGAGTACATCATGAGAAATGCTGGGCTGGAGGAAGCTGGAGGAAGCTTAAGCTGGAATCAAGATTGCTGGGAGAAATACCATTAACCTCAGATATGCAGATGATACCACCCTTATGGCAGAAAGCAAAGAAGAACTAAAGAGCCTCTTGATGAAGGTGAAAGAGAAGAGTGAAAAAGTTGGCTTAAAACTCAACATCCAGAAAACAAAGATCATGGCATCTGGTCCTATCACTTCATGGCAAATAGATGGAGAAACAATGGAAACAATGTCAGACTTTACTTTTTTGGGCTCCAAAATTACTGCAGATGATGACTGCAGCCATGAAATTAAAAGATGCTTACTCCTTGGAAGGAAAGTTATGACCAACCTAGACAGCATATTAAAAAGCAGAGACATTACTTTGCCAACAAAGGTCTGTCTAGTCAAGGCTATGGTTTTTCCAGTGGTCATGTATGGATGTGAGAGCTGGACTATAAAGAAGACTGAGCACCGAAGAATTGATGCTTTTGAACTGTGGTGTTGGAGAAGACTCTTGAGAGTCCCTTGGACTACAAGGAGATCCAACGAGTCCATCCTAAAGGAAATCAGTCCTGAATGTTCATTGGAAGGACTGATGCTGAAGCTGAAATCCAATACTTTGGCCATCTGATGTGAAGAGCTGACTCATTTGAAAAGACCCTGATGCTGGGAAAGATTGAGGGCAGGAGGAGAAGGGGATGACAGAGGATGAGATGGTTGGATGGCATCACCAGCTCAATGGACATGAGTTTAAGTAAACTCCGGGAGTTGGTTATGGACAGGGAGGCCTGGTGTGCTGTGGTTCATGGGGTCACAAAGAGTCGGACACGACTGACTGACTGACTTGCAGGATCCAGAAATGTGCACTCCTTGTAGTGTCCACTGTGGGCCTTGGGACCTACCAGTAGGACTGTGGCCTCAGGCAGGCTGTCCCAGAGACAGGCTGTGGGCACGGAGAAGCCAGACGCCCGGGCCTTGCTGCAGAGCCGTGGGCTATGGTGCAAGGGCAGTGCTGTGGGTTCAAGGTGAGAGACTGGGTTCAGGTGCGCCCTGGAGGTGGACCTTGAAGTGGGGCTAACTGTGCTCAGGCTCCTCTCCCTGACCTGCCTCTCATAGTGGGTGGAAAAAGAAGGCATTAATGCTACCGATGGGGCTTCCCCAGTGGTTCAGCAGTGAAGAATCCGCCTGCCATGCAGGAGATACTGGAGATTTGGATTCTGTCCCTAGGTCGGGAAGATACCCTGGAGGAGGGCATGGCAACCCGCTCCAGTATTCTTGCCTGGAAAATTCCATAAACAGAGGAACCTGACGGAGTCCATGGGTTTGCAAAGAGTCAAACATGACTGAGCGTGTGCACACACACACACACACACACACACAATTCTACCAGCCTCCTTCTCTGCTCCAAAAGTCTACCCCACCTCTGTCCGCACTGCCCAGTATTTAAGAACTTCATCTTTTGAGACTTCCCTGGCAGTCCTGTGGTTAAGACACCACACTTCCACTGCAGGAGGCACAGGTTTGATCTTTGGTCAGGGAACTAGTCCCACATGCTGCAAAAACAAAAACAAAAACCCCTTCATCTTTGTTTAGCCAAATTTCTCTGCCTGAAACAGAAAGGACAGGGGCTCTTTTTTGTCACGCCAAGCCATACACCAGTGTGGGCAGAGCCGAGGGCAGGAAGCCCAGTTGCAATCTGTATCAGTGCCCAGTTTCCCCAGCATCCTTCTGGCCAGCTTCATCCTGCCCTCTCATAAGCCAGCCGCGTGCCCTGTGTCAGGAGCAGGTGGATTAGTGTGGACTCGTCTTCTTTTTATTTATGTATTTTTGGCTGCACTGGCTCTTCGTTGCTGCACACAGGCTTTCTCTTCTCTAGTTGCAGTGCATGGGCTTCTCATTGCTATGGCTTTTCTTGTTGCAGAGCAAGGGCTCTGGAGTGTGGGCTCAACAGATGTGGTTCCCGGGCTCTAGAGCACAGGCTCAGTAGTGGCGTCCAGGCTTAGTTGCCCCACTGCACTTGGGATCCTTCCAGAACCCACGTCACCTGCATTGGCAGGCAGATTCTTCACCACTGAGCCGCCGGAGAAGCCCTGGGCTCGTTTTCTTGACCAGAGAAGTGGCCTGGATCTCCTTTTACAGAGACAACTGTGATTGTGTGCGCCCTCAGCTGAGACAAAACAGGGAGCAAACGGATCCTTGCCTTTCACCAAGACTTGGCTTTCTGATTCTGGAGCTGTTTTTTGATGGGATGTAACTTGATGCAATTTGACCAAATGCATGCTTTTTCTCTCTCTCTCTGCTTTATGACTTTTAATTTTTTTAATTATTTAAAAAATTTTTTTTTACAGTAAGTCCTTCTTGGTTATCCATTTTAAACATAGCCATGTATACGTGTCAACTCCTAAACCAAAGGCATGTTTTTAAACTCCTGATGAGGGAAAGCCCTAAATTTAGACCCAGGCTCCCAGTGCAAACCCTGGTCTATGGGAGTAGACTATATGCCTGGGTATAAATTTGCTATAAATGTATTTTCCTTTGCCTTTTGATGTATCTCATCTTTTTTTCTCCTTTATTTCCATTGTATTGTTGCTAAAAATAAAGGAAATAGTAGTGTTACTTGTGTGTGTTAGTTGCTCAGTCGTGTCCAACTATTTGCAACCCAATGGACTGTAGCCCGCCAGGCTCCTCAGTCCATGGGCTTCTCCAGGCAAGAATACTGGAGTGGGTTGCCATTCCCTGCTCCAGCAGATCTTCCTGACGCAGGGATCGAACCCAGGTCTCCTGCATTGCAGGCAGGTTCTTTACCATCTGAGCCCCCAGGGAAGCACCAGAAGTTACTTGCCTGGGGCCTGTTATCATGTTTATTGTACTTCTGCTGGTCTGTCTGTGAGGTCAGAAAGGTATATCTTTACTTCTTCAGCTTAGAGCTTTCTGGCCATCTTGGGTTTGGGAAAATCAAAAAATTTCCCTAAAGGAAACTCTGATAAAGAGCCAGCAGCATTGCTTTGTGTTATGGTGAGGTGCCAGAAGGAAAGGAGTGCCCACACAGTGGGCGCTGAAGGCCTCTCCTACAGACTGGCCACAGCGCTTGCCAGATGGAGCAGGTTGGTCTGGGAGAGAAGGGGAGGGGAGAATGGAAGGAAGGTTCCACCCCTTCCCCTCGCAGAATTAATGGCTGTTTTTCAGCGTGAGACGAGTTTGGGCATGCATCTGAAACACTGCCCACATGAGCCGCAGAGCAGAGGGTGGGGGGTAGGACAAGCCTTGGGAATCACAGCGTGAAAACAGGAAGGCCTGTGGTGGCATCAAGGCAGCTGCCATGTTCCTCTGCAGCCAGTCCTTGAAATCTAGGTCAGGTATATACAAGATCAGAATTTTAGCAGGGTTGGAAAAAGATGATTTCTGACTCTGTGTACCAAATGTGGTATATGAATTTAAGTGTGGTAAGAGAATCTATCTTGTATTTTTGACATTTCTAGAAATGCAAGAGTTATAGAGTGGTCAAGGTTT
>NW_011495064.1:2532726-2561357 GCF_000754665.1 Bison bison bison
GATTAATTTCTGAAATGAAGATCTGCTCTGTAACGTGAGGTGGTTTTTCTTAGCTCAAAGACGTCTTCCCCTTTGATGAGAGCACACTGTTTGCCAGGTTTTTGAGGTTCTTCATGCTTAGTGACAGAGTTCATGTGTTTCTAAAAATAACCCTCAGAAAATGTATGTCTAGAATGATTGAGGATGTTTTCCCGAGGGTCTGCTAAGGTTAACTCCAGTGCTCAATGTCCCCACTGAGTGCCTAGCGTGCACCAGGTGTCTGGCTTTTAGATCATTCCTCCGGCTGTGTCATGTCTTGCTGCAGCATGCAGCATCTTCATTGTCATTTGGGATCTCTGTGGACTCTCCAGTTGTGGCACAGGCTTCAATAATTGTGGCATGTAGGCTTAGTTGCTCCTCGGCATGTGGGGGTCTTAGTTCCCCAACCAGGGATTGAACCCACATTCCCTACATTGCAAGACAGACTCTCAATCACTGGACCACCAGAGAAGCCCCAGGCTTCAGGTTTAATATCCACATAGCTGTGAATTTTCCAGTTTTCCTTCTGCTGTTGATTTCTAGCTTCATTCCATTGCGATCAGAAAAGATACTTTGGGGGAAAAAAAGAAAGCATGCTTTATATAATTTGTCTTTTAAATTGTTAGGACTTGTTTTGTGCCCAGCATATGGCTATCTTGGAGAATGTTCCTTGATCACTTGAGAAAAATGTATATTCTGCTACTGAGCATGTTCTGCGTATGTCTGTCGGTTACAGTTGGTCTACCGCGTAGTTCAGGTTCCCTTTCCTTACTGATCTGTCTGGTTGTCCTCCAGGCAGGAGAAGCTTGGTGGGCTGCAGTCCCCAAGGTCTCACAGAGTCAGACGCGACTGCAGTGACGCAGCACTGTGTGCTGGCTGTTCTGCCCCTTATTAGAGGTGGGGTACTGAGGTCTCCTCTATGACTGTGGACATATGGTTCAGACGGTAAAGCGTCTGCCTGCAATGCAGGAGACCCGGGTTCAATTCCTGGGTCCGGAAGATCCCCTGGAGGAGGCAATGGCAACCCACTCCAGCACTCTTGCCTGGAAAATCCCATGGACGGAGGAGCCTGATAGGCTACAGTCCATGGGGTCACAGAGTCGGACAGGACTGAGCGATTTCACTTTCATTTTCACTTTCTTTCTATGACTGTAGATCTTTTTCTCTCTTCACTTCTGTCAGTGTTCACTTCCTATATCTAGGAGCTCTGATGTTTATTGTATATGTTTATAATTGTTATGTTTTCTTAATGAATGGGCCCTCTTATCATTACATAACATCTTTAGTCTGTTTTATCTGATATCAGTATATCTGAGCAGTATATCTTCTTTCTTTGTTTACTATTTGCATGGAGTATCTTTAACTATCCTTTTATTTACAACCGATGAATGTCCTTACATCTAAAGTGGGTCTCTTGTAGGTAGAATACAGTTGGATCCTGCTTTTAAAAAAATCTGTTCTGCCAATCTATGTCTTTGGACTGAGGGGTCTAACCCACTTACATTTAAGGTAACTGCTAATGGGGAAGGTCTGTATTTTGTCATCCATTTTCTGTACATCTTTTTTTTCCTTGCCCCTCATTTCCTCCCTTACTCCCACCTTTTGTTTTTAATTGACTTTTTCACCGCGATCCATTTTGATTCCCTTTTCATTACCTTTTGTGTATAGATTTTTTTTCTTTGTGGTTACCATGAAAATTACATACAACATCCTAAAGTTCTTATGGTCTATTTTAAACTGATATCAATTTACCTTCAATATTGAAAGTTTCTTGTTCTCGAACACTTACTATGCACCAGGCATTCCCTTAAGCTTTCCACATTTACCTCATTTTAATCTTTTTAGTAACCTGAAATGCAGGTATGACTATCTGTTTTCTACAAATGAAGAAACCAAAACTCAAGGATAAAATTAACTCCAGAGCACATAGCTTGGAAGTAGCTAAGTCAGAATTCAGCCTGATCTGTCACACCCTCCCATGTTCCACCCAGCACTGTAAAAAGCTTGAACTCATGTTTCCTCTGCATTCATCACATCGCGTGGGGGTGGCAACATGGCTTTGTTAAAACTTGCAGCTGACTAGTCCCGTTCTTTGTAACTGATGACTTTTATTTTTTATTTGACATTTGACATGGATGTACATGCAAACGTGGAACAGAAAGTGTAACTCAAAGTTGTGACTTGAAAGTATATACATAAAAATAAAAGATTTTTGAAGTTTAACGTGGCCAACTTATAGTTAATGTTATAGTTAACTTACATAACATTAACTTATACTTACCATTAAGGAAATTTTCCTTAACATTCTTTTCAATAATTAAGCAAAACTCAGAACTCTTCATTAGAGTGGTGAGTATACATTTAAAAAGCACAATCAGTTCAGTTCAGTCATGCCCAGTCGCTCAGTCATGTCCGAGTCTCTGTGACCCCATGGACTGCAGTACACCCGGCTTCCCTGTCCATCACCAACTCCGAGACCCTGCTCAAATTCATGTCCATCGACCTGGTGATGCCTCCAACCATCTCATCCTGTCTTCCCCTTCTCCTGCCTTCAACCTTTCCCAGCATCAGGGTCTTTTCCAGTGAGTCAGTTCTTTGCGTCAGGTGGCCAAAGTATTGGCGCTCCAGCTTCAGCACCATAGGTTGGATCATAGAGGATTGTTTAATGAATACATTGAACAATGTGTTCTTTCTTCTTTAATAGTCTACTACCAGAAACATTAATCGGAAGCATGTGCTGCGTTCATTTGCTGATATTCTATCGCCAGATTCTTGGAGATGTTCTCCTGAAAGACAGGATGAGCCTGAACAGTGCAGGTGAGACGTCTCTGTAGTCCCCTTACTTGTAACAGTGCCATGCTCTGAGTACATGTGGCCTCTGCCGGCCTGTGTCTTCTGCTTCTCATGGTGACAGCTGGAGTGAAGTATTCAGAAGAGCATCAGTGGCTCCCACTGGCTTCATATGCAAAGTCTTGTGCTCAGCGTGCGTCCTATGAGTTCAGTGTGGGTTCTGTTCTTTACCATATGCACTTTTCACATCTTAAATTCTGGAGACTTGAGATCCAAATTTCATATATAATCATATCTTTCCCTTAATGTCTTTAATAATGTTTTTACTGTGTGTTTGGTATACATATCTGCTTTTTGGGAAGAGAACAAATTACCCCCAGATGACTGGTTTTAATGCAAGAAGTTTAAACATCAGTAAAATTGGTGAGACCAAGTGAGAGGTATTCAGGGGTTCTACATTGCAACTTTTTCATCAGCTTGAAACTTTTCCCCAGTAAAATGTTAAAAAGTAACTTTAAAAAAATCAGTGAGTTGTCACACATGATTGTTCTTGGCCAGAGATTGGCGTGTGTTGTAAGAATTGCCTCTACAAAAGTTTCGTTTTATTGGATATTCTTTATTGAGTGGGTACTACACGCCAGGGCCCTGCCATGAATGAGACAGGCACTGTCATCCTTATCCTGGTGGAGCCACAAACTTGAAACACAAAATTATGTGAATAATCCTTTTTAACCTTAAATGTTTTGAAGGGAAATACACAACAAGAGCGTACACTAGGAAAACCTGAATTAATGTGAAGGATGAAGGAAGGCTTTTCCAAGCAAGGAATATGTAAGACTAGACCTGAGACAGGAGTGAGACATAAGGGGCGATGGGTGGGCTTGGATCCCTTCTGGCCAGAAGGACCAGCATGTCTGAAGACCCAAGGCCAGAAGGTGCTGAGTGCACTGGAGGAGTTGAAGTTGAAAGCAGGCAGTGTGGCCGGAATAGAGTAAGGAGAGAGAACCCCAGGGTGGCGTAGCGCTCTTGGACAAACGAAGCTCGAGCTTAGACACGAGCTCTCTCCCGGGGACGCACTACCTGGGTGGGCAAGGAGAAATGGACCTCAGAGGAGCACCAGCCTTCCTCAGGAGTAACTGTAACTCTGGAGAAGCACCAGCCTTCCTCAGGAATAACTGTGACTCTAGAGGAGCACCAGCCTTCCTCAGGAGTAACTGTGACTCTAGAGGAGCACCAGCCTTCCTCAGGAGTAACTGTGACTCTAGAGGAGCACCAGCCTTCCTCAGGAATAACTGTGACTCTAGAGGAGCACCAGCCTTCCTCAGGAGTAACTGTGACTCTAGAGGAGCACCAGCCTTCCTCAGGAGTAACTGCAACTCTGAAGGAGGCACAGTTTAAGCCTTTCAGTCATCACATGCCTTTGAATTTGTTTCGGTGCCTCTAGAAAAACTTCCTGAATGACATGACGCCTTAAAGAGGATACGGCTTATTAGGTTTTTATAGGTAAGAAGGCTACTCAGAATTGTTGACTTTATTTGGATCTGAGCATCCAAATAAGCCTGGTAAGACCTAGAGGAAGGGTTTTTCTCAACTGAGAACGCAGGACCGTAGAAGCCGCTGCCTTGCCATTGTGGAGTGCCCTTCCTGGTGTGCGTCTTGGCACGCACCCTTGTTGACTGTGAAATGTGAGTATTCTCCTGCATAGCATGTAGGCACATGGCCATCTCCCGAGTCCTTTCAGCGTCACCACCACCGTCTGTTGGCCCCAGGCTGAGGTCCTTCCCGAGCAGCGGGGAACTAGAGCCAGGCCTGACCTGCCCGCCCTCTGCCGCCTTTACTTTGGTGCCTCCTGGTTCCCGCTCAGCCTTCCGAGAGCATGGGTGCCTTGTAATTGGAAGACTCCTCTTACCACACCACACTTCAGTCATGAGGAGGGAAGGGAGGTAGGAAAAAAACACAGAAAGAAAAATCAGGATTTTCCGGTCTTACTCTGTTCAGAGCCATCTTACTCCCATCCTGAAGGCTCTACTTGATACCAGACTCATTTCAGAACCCCAGGGGTGTGGATGTGGAGACAGGTGGGGATGGGGGGGTCAGGTTCCAGCCCCCCAAGAGGTTGAAGTGGGTAGAGTGTGTCATCAGCAAATCATCTGGCACAGTAATTTCAATCTGAATGAATATTTGTATTCATTCTATTGCCATAAGTTACGTTGGATGAAGCTTATATAAAATCCTTCCTGTTCTTTTGATTTTCAGACTTAATTAGTAATCCAGTGCTGGCCACCTTCCCCAAGCTCTTGGAGGAGTCGGACATAATGGATGCACTCAGGGTGGGTAGTGTGCGTCATGATGGAGGCCTGCTGGGCCCCAGAAGGTCTTCATTTCATACTTTCGTGGAGCTAATTGAACTCTGGGTGTTTTATTTCTTTAAAGAAGCTTTTCTGAAACCTTGTGCATAGATTAGAAATATTTACTTGCAAATGAAAGTGAAAGTGTTAGTCACTCAGCCGTGTCTGACTCTTTGCGACCCCGTGGACTGTAGCCCGCCAGGCTCCTCTGTCCATGGAATTCTCCAGGCAAGAATACTGGAATGGGTAGCCATTCCCTTCTCCAGGGGATCTTTCTGACCCAGGGATTGAACCCCGGTCTCCTGCATTGCAGGGGATTCTTTACTGTCTGAGCCACCAGGGAAGCCTGCACTTCATTCTGTCTCTCCCTGACCATTTCCTCACCTCAGCAGATACAATTGTACAGAAGTATGGTATTTGGCAGAGTTTTCTGTTTTCATGACTGTCTTACCTTAAAAGCTTAATGATATCTTACTGTTCAAGTGCTGTGTTGGTGCAGTTTGTATGGACATGTTAGTGTTTCACTGATTCTGTTCTTAGTTTTTTTTTAATTTTATGTATTTATTATTTTTGGCTGTGCTGGGTCTTTGTTGCTGGAAACAGGCTTTCTCTAGTTGCGGTGAGCGGGGGTTCTTCGACTCGGTGTGTGGGCCTCATGGCAGTGGCTTCTCTTGCTGCAGAGCACAGGCCCTGGTGTGCATGGGTTTCCATAGCTGTGCTCCTGGGCTCTAGAGCACAGGCTCAGTAGATGTGGTGCACAGGCGTAGTTGATCCATGGCATGTGGCATCCTCCCGGAACAGGGATTGAACCCGTGTCTCCTGCACTCCTGTGTTGGCGGGCGTGCTGTTTATCACGGAGCCACCAGGGAAACGTGTTAGCTCAGTTCTGACTTGTGGCTTGTGAAGGGTCGCTTGCTGACACATCCCGCCGGCTCCGTCTGGTTCTGGGTCCTTAGACTTGATGCCTAATAGAGACCCACTTGCTCCGTGAGCCGCTCCTATACCTCGTGTTGAACCCTGATGGAAGCTTACTTAGAGACGTGGCAAAGACTTGCGAATACTCAGGTTAATCTAGTGTTTCTGTTTGCTTTTTAGAGTTCCTGGGCTGAGAAAGAGAGTACATTAAAAAGATCAGAGAAGGTAACGTGACGGTCCGCCCCGAACTCCACAGTTCTGTGCTCAGCATTCACTACACGTCCTAATCACACGTCTTCTTTAGCTGGAGTAGCCACACTCATAATCCCTGTTGACAGTCCAACCATGTTATTATGGTTCCAAAGACTCCTTCCAAGAAGGGCATGGATGATCGATTCTAAGCATTTAAAAAAATACTTGATCAACACAGTCATTTCAGACACATTTTTTTTTTCCTTTCAATTTTTAGTGTCTTTATCTTCTCCCATGTTCCTTGGGGAGATTTTCTTTTTCTGTTTCTTTTTTATTTTTTAAATTATGAAAGTATGATAACACATTTACTGGAAACTTGGAAATATAGAGCAAAGTTACATACAATTTCACTGTATATTATAGTTATTTTTTTAAGTAGACAAATTAAGATTTTTAGTTGGTGTTTCAATATCAAGCTCTCAAAAATTAACAGAATGAATATGCAGGAAAGTAGAAGGATATAGTAGACCTGAAAAACACCATTAACCAGTTCAACATAATTAAGTATATATAGTTTTCCCAGAACAGTAGGCTACAAGTTCTACTCAGCTTCCCATAGACTATAGGAGACACTGGAACATATCCAGAGACACAAAACAAGTACAAAAATGTCATGGTCTAAAGGTACTGAAATCATACAGACTCTGTTCTCTTGTGTTTCTAACTGTGGAATTATGTTAGAAATCAATACCAAAAATCTTTGAAAATAACCCACGTATCAAGTGCAACGTGACATTTACCGAGTCAGACCACTGAGTTTTATTGAACTGAGGGGAAGTTTCTAAGCCAAAATGTTCCAGCTACCTATCAAATTTCTCTCATTAAAAAAAAAAAAAAAAATCCCTAGCTCTCAAAGTCCATATCAGGCCCAGAGAAGTAAGAGTTAAATTGGCATAAGCTGCACCTCACATTGCGAGCACGCGTGACTGCATCCGTGGCCCAGCGCGTGTCGTTGCCAAGCAGACTCGCAGCGATCAGTGTGCAGCGGCTGACTCCTCTAGTCCAAGACTGACAAACTTTTTTGGTAAAGGGCCAGAGAGTAAATATTTTCGGCTTTGCGGGCCACATGCTCTGTGTCTTAGATACCCAGCTCTGCCTTTGTAATGCAAGGCAGCTACAGGCGGTATAAACACCTGAGTAGGGCCGGTTCTGTGAGACTATTTACAAAAAGAGATGGAGGTGGCTGCATGGGGCCCATGGCCCATGCTTTTTGGACTTTATCTCAGGGAACATGGGAGAACAAAGAAAGGCACTAAAAATTGAAAGGAAAAAAAAGGTGTATATATTGTATCCTTATTTGAGCTTCCATTCGACCCAAATTGGCAGGTTTAATGCTGTTCTCGGTCAGTAGTGGACAGGTGCTGGGCCTCAGGCCTGTAGAAGCGGCCTCTCCAGCTCCCCCTGGAGGGGTCGTACCTCAGTGCACCCCGCCTGCACGCCTGCAATGCCCACCTGAGCTGTGGAGCTGGGCTGCCTGCCCTTGGGATGTCACCTGGCTCCTGTTCTGGGGGAGGTGGGCTTGACAGCACCTCTTTTACTCCTTGGGCTCTTTCTCTGGATTTCAGGCAGGGCCCTTGCTGTCCTCCTGTAACACCTTGAGCTAATTCAGTGATCCAGCTGGCTGCGCACTGTCTTCTTAGTTCCATTTACCTGGACCCGCACCCTTGTCCCCAGAATTAGACTCCAGTGCCCCAGTCTCCTTGATGGAATGCGAGAGATCCTCAGTGTAGCTCAGTGGGCGCCCTGGCTTCAAGGAGTCCCTCTTAGACTCTCAGAGAGAACCTCTGAGGAGGTTCTATCAGGTTCAGCGGGGAGCTGATAGAACACCTCGTTTGTCCCCGAGGTGACTCCTGCTGTGTCCACGTCCTGACTGAACAGCTGGTTCAGAGCCCGTTACCTGCCAGGCATCCCTGGCCCCTCCATCCCACCCCCTCCCTCGACGGCTTCTAGTTCGCAGAGTCCCTGGAATGTGGCGCTTGAGAAGTAACGGCCTGGGTCCGCTCGCAGTGACTGTTGTTGCGGGTGTTTTCCCAGGGAGACAGGGAGCTCCTGAAGGCGGTGTTCCTGCTGGTTTACCACGACTGCGCGCTCCCCCTGCTGCACTCTGCACTCCTGCCCCCATCTAGATGGGCAGAGGAGGAGACTGAGGCTGCCCGGTGGAAGGGCATCGCCGACTTCCTCAAACAAAACCAGGAAAATGAGGGCGCCCTCCAGGTTCTGCTGTCGCCAGAGGGGGTCCACGAACCTTTCGACATTTCCGAGCAGACCTATGACTTCTTGGGTGAAAGAAGAAAGAACGTAGCCTGACAGCAGTGGCCTTTGACCCTCAGCTCCCCGCTGAACTTAACCGGAACTAACGTCCCATCACTTTTCCGTACAGCCACATTCTATAGGAAACATTTATCTGATAATTTGAATATGTGTCAGTACAGTAAAACAAATTTTTATAAGTAATATTGTATACGTTTAAAGAGAATTTTTTTTTTCAAAAAACAACTGCTGCATTTCTTTTAAAATTGAGTATAGTTGAGTACAATGTATTGAGGATGAGATTGTCAGATAGCATCAGTGACTGAATGGACATGAGTCTGAGCAAACTCTGGGGGACAGTGACAGACAGGGAAGCCTGGCATGCTGCCATCCGTGGGGTCATAAAGCGTCGAACACGACTTAGTGGCGGAACAACAGCAGCGTGGGTGATGTGAAATATGAGAGCTTCAGGTATACAATGCAGTGGTTAACAGTTTTTAAAACTTATGTTCTATTTAAAGCTTTATACAATACTGGCTATATTCCCTGTGTTGTACAAGATTTGCTTGCACTGTTTACTTTATACTTAATAGCTTTATCTCTTAATCCCCTACGCCTATCTTTCCCATCCCCATTTTCCTCTCCCCACAGGTAACACGTTTGTTCTCTGTGTCTGCTTCTTTTTTTAAATGGAAGTACAGTTGATTTCAATGTTGTGTTAATTTCTCCTGTAGAGCAAAGTGACTCGGTTACACATACATATATCCATTCTTTTTTAATATTCTTTCCCCTTACAGTTTATCACAGGATATTGGATATAGCTCCTTGTGCTGTATTGTAGGACCTGTTGTCCATCCATTCTATATGTAATTTGTTGTTATTTACTCACTAAGTCATGTCTGACTTTTTGCGACCCCACAAACTGAAACTCCAATACTTTGGCCACCTCGTGTGAAGAGTTGACTCATTGGAAAACAGCCTGATGCTGGGAGGGATTGGGGGCAGGAGGAGAAGGGGACGACAGAGGATGAGATGGCTGGATGGCATCACCAACTCGATGGACAAGAGTTTGAGTGAACTCCGGGAGTTGGTGATGGACGGGGAGGCCTGGCGTGCTGCGGTTCATGGGGTCACGAAGAGTTGGACACGACTGAGCGACTGAACTGAACTGAAGTGACAGACTGTAGCCCACCAGGCTCCTCCGTCCATGGGACTCTCCAGGCAAGAACACTGGAGTGGTTGCCATTTCCTTCTCCAGGCTCCTCTGTCCATGGGACTCTCCAGGCAAGAATACTGGAGAGGTTGCCATTAGCCCACCAGGCTCCTCCGTCCATGGGACTCTCCAGGCAAGAATACTGGAGAGGTTGCCATTTCCTTCTCCAGGGGATCTTCCTGACCCAGGGATCGAACCTGCATCTCCTGCATTGGCAGGCAGGTTCTTTACCACTGAGCCAGCAGGGAAGCCCTTCTATATGTAACACCAACTAACATTTAAGTTGACTATATCTATACATTTGTATAAAAGCAAGATTTTATCAAAAGTCAAATTTATGACTATTCAAGAAAGTGAAAATACAATCCACAGAATAGGAGAAGATATTTACAAATAATATATCTGATAAGTGTCTAGAATCCAGAATGGGGATTCCCCGGTGGCTCAGTGATAAAGAATCCACCTGCAATGCAGGAGACCCCTGAATTGGGAAGATCCCCCGGAGGAGGGCATGGCAACTCACTCTAGTATTCTTGCTTTAAAAATCCCACGGACAGAGGAGCCTGGAAGGCTGCAGTCCATGGAGTTGCAGAGTTGGACACGACAGAAGTGACTGAGCACGCACACACGCATGATTTTTGCTAATAAAATTTATGTTGTGAAATGAAGAGGAAATCAGGATAATATATTTGAGAAAGCTGTGTTATTGATCACTCACTTCAGTCTAACATTTGAACATGCTCTCTCTTTTGCTCAGTTTCTCAGACATGTCTGACTCTTTTCCGACCCTCTGGTCTGTAACCCACCAGGCACCTCTGTTCACGAGATTTTTCAGTCAAGAATACTGGAGTGGGTTGCCATTTCCTCCTCCAGGGGATCTTCCCCACCCAGGGATCAAACCCGAATCTCCTGCATTGGCAGGCGGATTCTTTACCCCTGAGCCACCTGGGAAGCCCAGGTTTATTCTAATTAGATATAAAAGCAAAATCCAGTTTTCCTTTTTCAAGCCCGTATAATTAGCGCTCATTAAAGAACAAACAAACAAAAACACTTCCAGGCTCTGGACAGTGTGTTGACCTACCTCTGTGTCAAAGAACAAAGATTTTGTTGCCTTTCAAACAATCCTGTGACTGCTGGTGAGTCGTCCCAAGCCTTTCGTGTTAATGGTAATAATTCAGCTAGCATTTGTTGGGCGCCTGCTGTGGCGTCCTCTTTTACGAGGTTACCGCTCACAAGTGCTGTAGGAGGCCAGCACTGGGTTTTCCAGTGTCATCAATACTGCTGCTGAAGAGACAGGCCAAGCACATTTGGTAATTTGCCTAAGGTCAGAGGTAGTAAGTGGCACAGCTAATACGCTGCATAGAGACATCAAGTATGACTTTCTGCAACCGAAGACGTTCCCCTCCTCAGTGGAGACATTTAAAAATTGTACATGCTGTGGCGGATTCATTTCGATATTTGGCAAAACTAATACAATTATGTAAAGTTTAAAAATAAAATAAAAAATTGTACATGAAATATAACATAAGAAGTCTGTTGGATAAAAAATACAATCAAATCAGAGTTTAATCTAAATTATCAGAGTGCTGACTGAGGAACTTGTCTTGAAACGTACTGCCTTAAAGGAGGCATTTACTTTTTTTATTTTGTTTTATTTGGCTGCACCACGCAACATGTGAGACCTTAGTTCCCTGGCCAGGGATCGAACTCAGGTCCCCTGCATCGGTCTTAACCACTGAACCACCAGGGCAGTGTTCTAGGAGGGGGTTACTTTTAGAACTCCATTGTATGACGAAACTCCAGGGCTACATCTCACTTCAGTTCAGTTGCTCAGTCGTGTCCGACTCTTTGTGACCCCATGGACTGCAGCACGCCAGGCCTCCCCGTCCATCACCAACTGCTGGAGTCTACCTAAACCCAAGTCCATGGAGTCGGTGATACCATCCAACCATCTCATCCTCTGTCGTCCCCTTCTCCTCCCACCTTCAGTCTTTCCCAGCATCAGGGTCTTTTCCAATGAGTCAGTTCTTCCCATCAGGTGGCCAAAGTACTGGAGCTTCAGCTTCAGCATCAGTCCTTCCAATGAATATTCAGGGTTGGTTTCCTTTACAATTGACCTGTTTGATCTACTTGCAGTCCAAGGGACTCTCAAGAGTGTTCTCCAACACCACAGTTCCAAAGCATCAATTCAACTTTCTTTATGGTCCAACTCTCACATCCATACGTGACTAGCTTTGACTGCTAAGTCACGGCAGTCATGTCTGACTCTGTGTGACCCCATAGACGGCAGCCCACCAGGCTCCTCTGTCCCTGGGATTCTCCAGGCAAGAATACTGGAGTGGGTTGCCATTTCCTTCTCCAATGCATGAAAAGTGAAAACTGAAAGTGAAGTTGGGCAATTGTGTCCGACTCTTCTCGACCCCATGGACTGCAGCCTACCAGGCTCCTCCGTCCATGGGATTTTCCAGGCAAGAGTACTGGAGTGGGTGCCATTGCCTTCTCCACTTTGACTAGACGGACCTTTGTTGGGAAAGTAATGTCTCTGCTTTTTAATATGTCTAGATTGGTCATAGCTTTTCTTCCGGGAGCAAGGGTCTTTTCATTTCATGGCTGCAGTCACCATCTGCAGTGATTTCGGAAGCTAACATCTCAGTTAGCTTCTGCTAAACCCTTAAGGGAAACAATCTGGGCCTTCATCTCAGACGTTCACGTGTGAAAGGGGCACAGATGTCACGAGAATGTGGCCTTGGAAAAGAGGTTTCACTATGTCTCCACCCCCCAACCCCACCCTGGTGTGTGGGAAGCAGCGTGTCCAGGCACCACTCATCTGTCTAACATAACAAGCTGCCTCTCCAGTTCCCTAGGCTATGCCTGCCCCGCTCTGAGACTATGACCCTCCCCAGCTCCTGTGACAAGAAGGGGCTCCCACCTTTGCAAATGGAGGTGGTGTACAGAGTTTTCCCATCCTTTCGGGTCGTCTCAGCTTAGGCCTCTGTTGTATTATATGCAAGAACATGAAACCCCGTCACTCCCCACCATGGAGGTCATTTTTCTATAGAATCTTTCATTCCTAATGGCCACATTTTCATCTTTCTAATCATTTAGGTTATTCTTAGCATCCAGTCAAAGGTGGGGCGTTTTATGAAAGAAATGATGGCCGGTGAATTCCTTTCAACGAATGCACAGCATAGAGAGAGGGAGCTTTCTTTAGAGGGTGTTTTCACAAACTGTCTTCTGTATTCATTTGAAATGTGTCATGACTGACGAATGTAGCCAACTTTAGTGTTTCTGACACATAAGAAAAACAGAGGAGAGCAAACAGTTTCAGTAAGGCTTGGGCCCAGAAGCGAGACTCAAAGGAGGTCAGCCTGCACGGAGGTGCCGGTTCCGCAGGGGCGAGGGCGGCTGTGCCAGCGAAAGACAAGTTCTCGCTTCAGTCGGCGGAGGATTTTTTTAAAAAAGAGAACAAAACAATGAAACCTCTCTGGCTTTTCACTGCCACTTTTTAGCTTCCAAAACAGGAAGAGGTTGTCAAGGAGCCAAAAACATCCTGGAAGCCAATCCTGGGGCAGGGGGTTGTGTCCAGGAGTGTGACTCGGCAACAAAGCGACTTAACTGTGAACCCAGATTGGGGAACGGTGGAGGGACACCCAGTGCCGGGTGCCCCTGTGAGGGGAGTCCCCACGTCAGAACCGTTGTGGGGGAGCAGGGCTCTGAACTGTAAATGATGCGACCCACCGCCCCCACCTCCAGCCTCATACGATAGGTGGAGCGTCACATCCAACGGGTCTGCTGGAGGTGGTGGGAAATACTGCAATTCCCTCACCTGGGCTGCACGGTGATGGGTGGGGCACCTCAGAGCAGGTACCACCTCAGTCCCAGTGGATTTTGTGGTCTAAGATTGAGGCCAGGACAACTCACAAGGGGCTGGATGAAATGCGTTACCCACATACAAATGGAGCAGGTTTGACTTGCCAGTGCAGTCAGCATCTGGGTAGCCCCAAGGGAACCGGGTGGGCGCTGGAGGTGCCAGCTGCCAGCCCAGGGCTTTGTCAGTTCACAGTGCTACAGGACATCCCTCACCGTGGACTCGCTCACTTCCTCTGGTATGAAGCATTCCAAGTTGGGAGGTTTATTCGGGGCATGGAGGTGACTAGAGCTGGCTGTCACCTAGCTGCTTTGTGTTCTGTTTCTTCAAAGTAGAGAATCCAAGGCAGAACCCTACTGACTCAAGACACCTCATGTCTGAGGTTTACAATCTTCCATTTGTTCATTTGTTCATTCATTCATTCACTCCGTGTTTGCTGAGCAGCTACTAGCTGCCTGCAATGCAGGAGACCTGGGTTCGATCCCTGGGTCTGGAAGATCCCCTAGAGAAGAGACTGGCAACCCACTCGAGTATTCTTGCCTGGAGAATCCCATGGACAGAGGAGCCTGGGGGTCTGCAGTGCATGGGTTGCAGAGAGTCGGACATGACTGAAATGACTCAGCACACACTACCATCCAGGCACAGCATTTGGCTTTGAGGATGTGGTGGGAGCAGCCCCCACTGGGATCCCTGTCCTGACTTGACGATGCAGTGTGGAAGTGATCGTGTGTGAGAAGTGAAGAAGGGCACAGGCTGCCAGAGGGCCTCCCTCCGTGTCTTTCTGTTGTTCCGGACGCATCCAAATCCCAACGGTCCTGTAGCTGGGGTATTAAGAGCCCTGCAACAGGCACTAAGTAAGGGTCAGCATAGGTGATCCTTCTAAACTTAGTCTCGCTCTCCAAACACCACCATCCCATGTTGGGGACCACCATCTGCTCAGTTTGAATGAAACCCTCGCTCTGTGAACTCCCACCATTCGCTGTCTGAAATTCAGGAATACGTGGATTAAATAACATGTGGCTCCCTCAGGAGCCAGGCTTGCTGGCTGAAATTCTCTGATTGTTGTTGTTTGCGTCACTAAGTCGTATCTGACCCTGCAACCCCGTGGACTGCAGCAGCACATCAGGCTTCCCTGTCCTTCACTCTCTCCCTGAGTTTGCTCAGACTCATTTCCGTTGAGTTGGTGATGCCATCCAGACATCTCATCCTCTGAAATTCTGATATTTGAAGGCAATAGTTGAGTAATCATTCAGATTTGGACGGGGAGGAGTGGGAGAAGTGATAAATGAACGGTGAGTGAAGGGCGGTGCTGTGTCGGGTAGGACAACGGAAGCCTCGGATTTTACGCCTCGGCGGCTGACGCTGAATGAGAGCACGTTGGGGTGTAGGCAATGTGCGAGGTAGGGGGTCAGAAATCACGGGGGAAGACAGTTTGAACTCGGGACTTCGGAAACACGGCTAACGTGCAGTCCATTTCTCATGCTCTGGAGACAGACTGAACCTTAATCTCATTTGCGCCTGACTTTGCCAACGAAGATTAACTTTGCAGAACTTTGTCCTTTTGAAGAGGCCACTTGGGGCAATAACAAAAAGGACTCAAGGCTTTCTGAGCTCTTCACCGGGCAGAGCTCTCTGGGTGACCCCAAAATTGTCCCATGAGTCTATCCTCTTCCTACCAGCTGCCCTCTGACCTTGAAGAATTCTGTGCCTTCCCAGACTGCAAGGGCACTGGGAACCAGATGGCCCCAGACACAGCATTAACCACAGCCTCCTCCCAAGCCTGGTCCTTTGGGCATGTGTATTCTAACTCCCTCATTTGAAGGTTGAAGTGACCTTGATTGGTTGAGAGAGTAATTGCAATGCACCTGTGTCTGAGTGAACAGGCCAGAGCCTGTGGGACATGAGTGTCCCTGTAGCAGTTTCACTTCCAGAAATCCAGAGCCTAGAGCTGTGTGCGTGGGAGGTGTGCCGAGTGAGGTTAAGAAAAAAGCCAACAGTGTGACAGCAACAGGCAGGGTTGACAAACGGAAACGATCTAGGTCCTTTGTAGCGTTGTTTAGCCACTGGATCAAGCCTCACCTGAAGCCAACATTTCCTCAACTTCTCACCTACCCAAGGTAATGTGTCTCCTTGGTTGTTAAAACCAATTGGGATGGGTTATTCTAACATTTGTAGTAGGAGGAATGGGTACAATGTCTGTTCTTTCCCCGAGCATCTCTGGCTTTCTCCTGACCTGCCCCTTATCTGTTGGGTAACCAATAAATCTTTTCTGAAAAATGTATAAGGTAACTTACTCACAAGGAGTCAGTTAAGGAAGAAGAGACAAAAAAGAGAGAGAGAAGCAGTAGTCTTCAAAGTCTTTCTGACCAAGAGGGTAGAGTCAGTCATTTGAAAGCCTTTATTGAGTGCTTACTTTGTGCCCAGAAATATTCAATATGAATAAAGTCACAGCTACTCTGAAGCTAACATCTTAGGAAGGGGCAGGATGGGGGACAAGCAATAGGCAAACGAATCAATAAACAAAAATATGAGGGAGTGGGACTTCCCTGGTTGTCCAGGGGCTAAGACTCTGAGCCCCCAGTGCAGGCGGCTCGGGTTCTATCCCTGATCAGGGAACTAGATTCTCCATGCTGCAACGATGCAGCCAAATAAATAAAGACATAAATTTAAAAAAATTTTTTGAGTAAGTGCTATGCAGAGAATCAAAACAGGTTGGTGGAGTTTGGGTTCTGGTCAAATAGAGATGGGTATTTCAGCATTTTCTTCCCACTGAATGTGACAGAAGTCCTAGACACAATGCACGGAACAGTTTTCTAAGGACTCTGAAAATAAGTAGAAGTGGGAACATTTGGGAAGGAAAACAGAACTCCAAATATTACCAAACTAGTGGTAGGTAGTATCCCCTTTTTTTCCCCCTGTAGTATCTCCAGGCCTGGGCTCAGAGCAACATGAAGTCCAGAATGTGCGTGGGATACAGACAAAACACATCTCCAAAAAAGTGCTCCATTTCTGGGCTGAGGACTGGGAAAGAGAGCCTGTACTGGTTATACGGGGGCTTCCCTGTGGCTCATCGGTGAAGAATCTGCTTGCAGTGCAAGAGACCCAGGTTCGATCCCTGAGTCAGGAAGATCCCCTGGAGAAGGAAATGGAAACCCACTCCAGTATTCTTGCCTGGGAAATTCCATGGGCAGAGAAGCCGTGGGGTCGCAAAGAGTCAGACGTGACTTAGCCACTAAACCACCACCACCACTGGTCAGAGTATAGAAAACCTCTGTTTGTTTATATTTTTTTCCCCGTTCTCTTCTGCCCTCAAGCCTAGGCAATCTAGTGACTGTTGGGCAGTGGCAGCCAGACAGGTGTCTAAACTTTGAGGAGGAGAGCCCTTCTCTCTGACCAAAGGGACCGTGGTCCTAATAGCATGGTGGCAAATCCCTTTTTCTCTTACTCTCGATTTCTCTGTATAAATATATCTTATTGCATTTTGGCCTGCATTGCAGGCAAATTCTTAACGAGCTGAGCAACCAGGGAAGCATAGCTGCCCCTAAACAACACACCAGAGGACTGTATAACTGAGCAGCCCGGTCCCAGACTGATCCCAGGTCCAAGACTAGCACACACACCAAATGGATCTGAAAAGCGCTGCACAACTTTAAAAGATGAGCTGACATTGTTCAGGAGATTTCGTACCAGGGAAGGTAGGCAGGAACTTGTAGCCTGCATCTAATCAGGCCCGTTGCTGCTAAAACAAACAAAACAACATATTTAAAATTAATTAATTTTTGGCTGCACTGGGTCTTCATTGATGCACACAGGCTTTTTCTAGTTGCGGCGAGTGGGGGCTGTTCTCTAGGTGCAGTGCGAGAGCTGCTCACTGTGGCGTCTTTTCTCCTTGAGGAGCGCAGGCTCAGAAGTTGTGACACATGAACTTAGCCACCCTGTGGCATGTGGGATCTTCCCATTCCAGGGATCAAACCCATGTCCCCTGCATTGGCAGGTGGATTCTTAAGCACTGGACCACCAGGGAAGTCCCAACATTTCCTACAGGATTTAAAGAAGCCCCGTAATCCTATAGCGTAATATTCAAATTTTCCAGGATACAATCCACAGTGACTTGATATTTGAAGACCTAGGAAAATCTCAATATCTTTCAAAGGGAAGCAACAAAAAGGAAGAGACAACAACTCTGAGATGACACAGTCGAATTGAGACACTGAAGTAGCTACTTACAATCGTGCACCAAGAAGTCAGAGCAAAACCCCAAAATGAACAGATGGATAGACAGTCTCATTGGAGAACCATTTGATACGAAAAGAACCAAACTGAAGTTTTAGAAATAAAAAATAGAACCAAAGTGAAAAAATCAATTTGGATGGGCTCAACCACAGAATGGAGATGATAAAAAAAAAAAAATTCAGTAAACTTATAGTTCAATGGATCAATATAAATCAGTATAGATAGATCAATACAAATTGTCCAATTGAACAAAAGAAAGGAAATAGACTGAAAAAATAAACAGATCTTTAAGTATCTGTGGGACAGTTCCAAAAGGTCTGACATTCTCATCACCAGAGTCTTGGTAGAAGGACAGAAAGAGTGTGCTGCAGAAAAAAAAATTTTTTTGAAGAAATAAGGAAAACTTTTAAAATTTGGTAAAGACTTAAGAGTTATGGATTAATGAAGGTTGCTGTTAAGTCGTTTCAGTCGTGTCCAACTCTGTGCGACCCCAAAGACGGCAGCCCACCAGGCTCCCCCATCCCTGGGATTCTCCAGGCAGGAACACTGGAGTGGGTTGCCATTTCCTTCTCCAATGCATGAAAGTGAAAAGTGAAAGTGAAGTCGCTCAGTCGTGTTTGACCCTCAGTGACCCCATGGACTGCAGCCTGCCAGGCTCCTCTGTCCATGGGATTTTCCAGGCAAGAGTACTGGAGTGGGGTGCCATTGCCTTCTCCGTTAAGGAAGGTTAGTGAACACCGAAACAAGATAAACTCAGAGAAAGCCATGCCCAGCCATAACAGAATCAAAGCATAAAATGAAAGACAAAGGAAAAACAGTCTTGAAAGCAACCAAAGGAAAACAGTGCTTTCAATATAGGGAACAACAGTTTGAATTACTGAGAATTTTGCATCAGAAACCAGAAGTCAGAAGGTGGTAGAACATATTTTAAGTGCCGAAAGAAAACATGAATCTGACGCCCCAGAATTCCATACTCTACAATAATACTGTTCAGGAAGAAAGATGCAATCAAGGCATTTTCAGATGAAGGAAAACTAAGGGAATTTATTGTTAGCAGACTTGCTCTGAAAGAAATGCTATTAATAAATAAAGTTCTTTGGGCAGAAGGGGAAAGACACCAGAGGAAAGCTTGGGACATCTGGAATGAAGGACAGCAGCAGAAATGGTAAATATCTGCTGCTGCTAAGTCGCTTCAGTCGTGTCCGACTCTGTGCAACCCCATAGACGGCAGCCCACCAGGCTCCCCCATCCCTGGGACTCTCCAGGCAAGAACACTGGAGTGGGTTGCCATTTCCTTCTCCAGTGTGTGGAAGTGAAAAGTGAAGTGAAGTCGCTCAGTCGTGTCCGACCCTCAGTGACCCCATGGATTCCAGGCTCCTCCATCCATGGGATTTTTCAGGCAAGAGTACTGGAGTGGGGTGCCATTCCCTTCTCCGGGTAAATATCTAGGTAAACATAATAATTTTTTTCTCTTAAAATATGTATGATGGTTGAAAGCAAAAATCATAACATTATCTGATGTGATTTTCAACATATGCATCTATAATACATATAATCCCAGGGAGTATGCCATACTTTGTTGCATATAATAAAACATGACTTGGCTAAATATAAAATGTTTGTGGGTGGTGGTTTAGTTGCTAAGTCGTGTTCAACTCCTTGAAACCACATGGACTGTAGCCTGCCAGGTTCCTCTGTCCATGGGGATTCTCCAGGCAAGAATACTGGAGTGGGTTGCCATTTCCTTCTCCAGGGGATCTTCCCGACCCCAGGCTCTAACCTTCGTCTCCCTCATTGGCAGGCAGATTCTGTACCATTGAGCCACCTGGAAAGCACTACAGAATATTTAAAATATGCCATTTTTTTTTTTTACAACTTTACATTGTCACATCTTCACTTCTTAACATACGAATTGTGTCAGAAGGTAGAAGTGGCTCAAGCTCTGTCAATCTCTCAGGAGCTCCAGCCTCAGATATTAGCTTCACTTTGCAGATGTGAAATGAGCCGGAGAAAAATTCTTATCCTGCTTGCCTTCCCTGATCTGTTCCCATGAACACTGCATTGTCGGTGGCCAAGTACAAGGTATCCTATGGCTCAAGACAGTGGCCACGGTGAGTTACAATAGTCGGGAGAGGTGGCAAGAGGTGGGAGTCCTAGGCAGCACCTGCGTGCTGCGTCCATCCTACAGAAGAGCTGGGGCTGGAAGGCCAGTGGGACCAGAGCCTCACTCCCCTCACCAGATCCCGCAGGCCTGGAGGAGGGCACAGCCAGGCTGGTTCGACGTTTGCTCCACGAACACTTTGCCTGTCTTTGCCGTGCCTTTGCTGTAGGCTCATTCGTCCATCTCCCTTGTTCCCTGGCTCTTTCCCAGCTCTCCCCACAGAAGGGGAGGTGGCAGGAGGCAGGCCCCGGCAGGCACTGTCCTTGCTCAGGAACTGGCCTTTCGTGGTGGACGCCTCCTGACCCCAGCACGCAGGGCGGCCCTCTTGCAACCCCTCCACTCCAGTGGGAAGGAACCCCCCACCCCAACCCGGAGCATCCTCATCGGACTCTGGGGTGCTAGGCCACTCTCCAGGGTGGCCGAGAGGAAGGCAGGCAAAGGGCCCACATCTCCAGGCCCTGTCTTTAGCGGGAAAGGAGCCTCTTGGCTGCTGGGTCACAGCCCTGGAGGCAGGCAGGCAGGCAGGAGACAGGAAGGATCTGGCCTGGCTCCAAGCCCGGCTCCCGGGCACCAGCCCAGTGAGGGGGCCAGGGCAGGGAGGGGAGGAGGGCTCTGGTGCCCACTGGGGTAGATTCATCCCAGAGACAGAGACCTCCATCTGCTGGGTGAGAACACTAGGAGAGACTGACGGTGACAAAGAGTGCAGACAGAGAAGGAAGTGTTGCATTGCCAGGGCCGGGCAGGAGCCCAACCGGCGTGGGGTCCTCAAGGATGAGCAGCGGTAAGCAGAGCAAGCTGTGACCTTGACTTGACAGGGCAGAGGCTGGGTCTCCTTGCTTGGAAAAGAAGTAAAGCAGCCACGAGTCAGGCTGTAGCTCCCAGAGGTGTCTGAAGTTTTCGTGGTTCCTAGGAGGTCCTCAGGGCTTCCCTGGTGGCTCAGACAATAAAGAATCTGCCTACAATGCGGGAGGCCTGGTTCGATCCCTGGGTTGGGAAGATCTCCTGGAGGAGGGCATGGTAACCCACTGCAGTATACTTGCCTGGGAAATTCCATGGACAGAGGAGCCTGGCGGGCTAGATCCGTGGGGTCGCAGAGTCGGACAGGACTGAGCACAGCGCACAGTAGGCCCTCAGTAAACAGTCCTTGTCACAGGGGCAGCTCAGTCCTGTCCTGGGCACCAGGTGGAAGCAGCTACTGCAGCTGGCCTCCCCTGGAATAGCATGCCTGGGATTCAGAACTTCCTTGGAGGAAAAAGTCTAGGAAGAGGCTCCTGCTCGCCTTCCTGAGCGGCTCTGCCACAGCTGGTGGAAGGCCTGTCTGATACACAAACCGCATTTCACTGAGGATTCTCTTGGCTGAAGCCAGTGGAAGGACCTGCTTGGCTGGAACTTTTTTTTTTTTTTTTCCCTTCCAGGCGACGTCTGATGGGTGTGTCGGGCAGGAGGTGATATTTGAAGGGCTGCGGGCACGGGCTGCCAAGCCAGGGCGCCAGGCAGAGGGTGAGAGCATGGCCTCCCGGGCCCCGCCCGCCACCAGCCACGCTCCCCCTGACGTGCCCTCCGGGGTCTCGCTGTTTCTCACCATCCCCTACGCCTTCTTCTTGCCCGAGCTGGTGAGTGCGGCCACGGGGGCCACTGCACAGAGTGTGGCCGGGTGAGGGGTGGGAGGGAGCAAGGAGGGGCTGGCCTGGAGCTGGAAGCAGGCCCCTGGGGAAGGAGCACTGGATCCAGAGCTGCCGTGGCCTCTGGTCTCCTGTGGAGCTCAGGGCCCGGGGTTCCCTAGTCCCTCCCAGAGCGCCTCTGGGCTTCTGCAGAGTGAGTGGGTCTCCTCCTCCCAAAACGAAACCAGCTGGGGTAGTGGGCAGGCCACCTGGTGATCAGAGGCCTGGAGGAATCGCTAAAGCGTCCTGGATCCTCAAGAGGATGTTAGGAATGGACTTCTATTTTGTGGTCTCTTTCCTCCAACTACCTGCCTTCTGTACTTTCTTAAAGTTCAAATCAGGGAGGCGCACTCTGTCTTTCCTGCTGAGAGTAACCCTTCCAGTATTTTCCTAATTGACCCTGAACTTTGACTTGCGTGGACTCCCCAGGGGAGGTTGCTTATGACAACATGGGCCATAAAACAGTGAGACACTTGGGTGCTCTCTGCGACCTCTCACTGCCTTCCTTTCCTTCACTGTCTTTATGGCTGAATTGGCCCCACGCCTGCCGAGTGCAGAGGGGACATCAGAACCTGAGTCCACTCTGAGCCGGTTGTCACCACGTCCTTTTCACTGATGGGGACACGAGCCTGGTGAGCGACTTAGGGCAGAGTTTATTTCAGTCTTTGAACACCTTCTGAAATATCTAGCTTGTGGCAGGTATTTTCTTTCTTTCTTTTTTTAAAGTTTATTTAAGAATAATTGCTTTACAGTATTGTGTTGGTTTCTACCAAACATCAACACGAATCAGTCACAGGTTTACCCATGTCCCTTCTCATGTGAACATCCTTCCCACCTGCCTCCGCATCCTACCCCGTAGGTTGTTACTGATTTGAGCTCCCATTGGCTGTCTACTTTACATGTGGTAATGTATGTTGCCATGTTACTCTCTCCATACCTCTGTGGTGCTGCTCTGAGTTGGCAGCACTGGCCTCAGACAGGGAGGAAAAGACAAAACGTGGTTCCAGCGTCCAACTGGGCGGGAAGGTCCTCTCATCCTGTCGTCTGCCCAGAAGGCCAGCCTGATTGAGCACCTTTTGACATAAACTGGCTAAAGGATGCCCATTGGTGGCAATAAGAAAGGGAAGCCAGGCGGGGTGGGTCCGGCGTTTGGGTGGCTCCAGCTGAAACCCCAGCCAAGAATAGGTTTCTGCCAGGCCTGGCTGTACAAGGGAGGGCGTCCCACCAGACTAATGCATCTTTGTGCTCCTGAGAGTTCTCTGGACCAGGTGTGCCCCTCGCCTTGGAACAACCACAAGAATGGCCGGGGTGGGGCTGGACTCCCCCACTTATTTGGAACATGTGTTCCATGTCAGCCGCACCAGCCACTGGTGACAGGACCACTACCCTGCAGGTTCCCCATCTGCCCAGGAAGGCTCCTGAGCGCTTCCACGATACAGTCAGCCGATGTGTGGGGGGGTGGCCACTGCTGGGCCGGGTACAAGCAAGAAGAGGCCACCCAACCTTGTCAAGGCAGGGAGGAGCCCCAGCCTATCCCCTGGGAGGCAACTTTGCAGTTAGACCTCAAAGGACAGGCTGAATCTCCAGGTTGGGGGGCAGGAGGGGGAAGGGCCTGGACTCCAGGAGAGGCCAGCTGGCAGAAGGCTGGAGGGTTGGGATTTCCAGAGTAAGGAATGCAGGGCCATCTGGTCAGTCACCCCCAGGATACTGGGCTCCTCAGATGGAATTTCTGGGGAGAGAAAAGTACATGATTGTGCTGGGCTCTAGGGCTTTAGGTATCTCATGGGGTGGGGGACTGTCACTTAGCATTTCATTCATTTATTTTTCTTTTGAAATAATTTTAGATTTATAGCAACGCTGGCAATAATAGTACGAGTGCTCCCAGGTACTCCCTACTCAGCTTCCCTTCAGGACCACATCTTACATAGTACAACTGTCAAAATCAGGGAATTAGCATCAATATTAGACTATCAATTGTTCAAATTGTCCTGAACTCCCCACAGATGTCTTCCTCCTGATCCAGGATCCAGCTCAGAATTCCAAGTGGCATTTGGTGGCCATAATTCCTTCATCTACTCTTTTTTTTTTTAATTAAGTAGATTTAATTTTAACTTGATTTTCTGATTACATTTCATTTAAAAAAAAAAAAAACTTTTTATTTTGTATTGGGGTATAGCCATATACAAGCTATAAGGGACTCAGCCTTACGCGTACATGTATCCATTCTCCCCCAAGCCCCCTTGCCACCCAGGCTGCCATATAATGCTGAGCAGAGCTGCGTGTGCTAAAGAATAGGTCCTTGTGGTTGTTGTTTTTAACATAGCCATGTGTACATGACCATTTCAGTACTTTTTTTTTTAAGATTTTTTTTTTTTTGATGTGGAGCATTTTTAAAGTCTTTATTGAATTTGTTACAATATTGCTTCTGTTCTATGTTTTGGCTTTTTGGCCACGAGTCATGTGGAATCAGTCTCCCTGGGATTGAACCTGCACCCCCTGCATTGGAAGGTGAAGTCTTAACCACTGGACCACCAGGAGAGTCCATCATCTACTTTAATCTGGGCCAATTCCCACCATCTTTGTCTTGAGTATTTTGAAGAATACTGATCAATTATTGTGTACCATCTCGCTCCATTCAGCCTTGTCTGATGTTTCCTCATCACAAATTTAGTTTTAATTCTCAAGGAATCCTTATTCATTATTGAACACTTAGAAGATTACAGAAAGAAATATAATCCATATATATGCATGTACGCAGGCGTGCTCAGTCATGTCTGACTCTTTGTGACCCCATGGACTGTAGCTGACCAGACTCTTCTGTCCATGGAATTCTCCAGGCAAGAATACTGGAGTGGGTTGCTATGCCCTCCTCCAGGGGATCTTCCCAACCCAGGGATTGAACCCACGTTTCCCACATTGCTAGTTGGATACTTTACCATCCGAGCTACCAGGGAAGTCCAAGAATACTGGAGTGAGTACCCTCCTTCAGGGGATCTTCCTGAACCAGGGTCTCCTGCATTGCAGGCAGATTCTTTACCAGCTGAGCTACCAGGGAAGCCCATTTATACACATATGTGTGTGTTCAATGGATTTATTCTGTACATGCTCTTTTGCATCCGCTTGCTCCTTAAATGAGTGCTTCTAGAATCCCAGGGGCGGGGGAGCCTGGTGGGCTGCCGTCTATGGGGTCGCACAGAGTTGGACACGACTGAAGCGACTTAGCAGCAGCAGCAGCAGCATGGAGTGTAAGACCAAGCCTGCATCCTATCTGGGGCGTGGATGGAGAGGTAAACAGGAGAGGAGGGGAGAATTCCAGTTGGTGATTGATGCTGTTCTGTTTTGTTTGGGTCATGCCAAGCAGCTCGCAGTATCTTAGTTCTCCGACCAGGGATCGAACCTGAGCCCCCCTGTAGTGGAAGCTTGGAATCTTAACCACTGGATGATCAGGAAAGTCCTTGGTGGTTGATTCTGATCGCCATGAGCAGATGTGCTGGGCTAGAGAGGAGAGAGCAGGGCCAGCCTCGCAGAAGTTCCTCTGTCCTGGGCCTCCTGAGTATGCTGACCACTTCTACCCACAGAGCTGACCCCTGAGCCCCAGGCCCTGGGGTCCCAGATTCTCAGTCTGTGGACCTAAGGCATCACAGACAGGCATGTGCTTTTCTAAGGCAGAGAGCAGATTTTTCCAGAGAGTGGATTCTAAAACTGGGAGCTCAGGACAGCAAAAAGGGGCAGAGAAGGCAAAATTCGTGACGTGGACTCGCAGGTGGTCCATAATGGGGTGGCCAGAGTGTACACTTGTGGTGACCGCAGGCGTACTTCCATCCAGCCACTGTTCCCCAAGACAGCGAGGGCCTTCCCATGGAGCGAGGGGCCAAAACCTCCAGGCGTGCAGAATTCAACAAGCGGCCTTGAGTCCTCGCACCACCTCTGTTGCCAAGAATCTCGGGCTCTTTTGTATCAGTGATGGCGACAGACTGGGACAGCATGGACACGGGGGGTCTGCATGTTCCCGGCTAGCTCTGCTCCCCGAAGACTGCTCTTACAGATCTTTGCCCAGATAACTTTATTTTAGAGTCTTTCACACTAAAATGCACGTTTTAAAACTTCTGTCATGATTATAGATTAATAGGCAGATGCAAAGACATTTCAGAGAGGTCTCCCACACAGTAGTCACAGCTTTCATAATAACTCTCTACTATTTAATACAATATCGACCAGGTAACTAATGTTCGTAGGCTATGTCTATATTCCATGCCATTTTCTCACATGTGTAGATTGATGTAATCACTACCATCAAGACACAGAACCATTCCATCACCGTGAAGATCTCCCTCCTGCTTCTGTTTTAAATTTTGTTGGCCACGCTGGATGGCATGCAGGATCTTAGTTGCCTGCCCAGGGATTGAACCCGTGCCCCCTGCAGTGGAAGCGTGGAGTCTTAACCACTGGACCAACAGGGAAACCCTTGCTTCCGTATTATGGTCACCCTACCTTATCCTCTCTCACCACCCTTCCTCACCCTTGGAAACCACTAATTCCGTCTTTGTAATTTTCTTATTTCAAGAAAGTCACAGAAGCGAATAGCATCATACAGTACCTGGTCTTTAACGATTAGCTTCTTCCACTCACCATAATGTCTGCATGAATGCTTCAGTTGCCCAGTTGTGTCCAGCCCTTTGTGACCCCATGGACTGTAGCCCACCAGGTTCCTCGGTCCATGGGATTTTCCAGGCAAGAATACTGGAGTGGGTTGCCATCTCCTCCTCCAGGGTATTTTCCTGACCCAGGGGTCGAATCCAAGTCCCCTGCATCTCCTACATCAGTAGGTGGATTCTCTACCACGGAGCCACCTGGGAAGCCCCATAATGCCTCTGCTGCTGCTAAGTAACTTCAGTCGTGTCTGACTCTGTGCGACCCCATAGACAGCAGCCCACCAGGCTCCCCCTTCCCTGGGATTCTCCAGGCAAGAACACTGGAGTGGGTTGCCATTTCCTTCTCCAGTGCATGAAAGTGAAAAGTGAAAGTGAAGCTGCTCAGTCGTGTTTGACTCTTCATGACCCCATGGACTGCAGCCCACCAGGCTCCTCTGTCCATGGGATTTTCCAGGCAAGAGTACTGGAGTGGGGTGCCATTGCCTTCTCCATAATGCCTCTGAGGTCCATCCAAATCAGGTGCATTTCAGTAGTGTGTCCCTTTTCATCGCTGTGTAATATTCCACAGTGTGGCTTTACCACAGTTTGTTTAACCACTGATACAGTAAGAAACATTTTGGTCTTTTGCGATTTTTAGCTATTCTGATAAAGCTCCTGTGAGCGTTCACATATAGGCTTTTGGGTGGATGTAATTTTCACTTTTCTGGGTAAATGCCAGAGTGAGTATGATTTCTGTAAGTGTCTGCTTCATTTTTTATTAAGAAATGGACAATCTGTTTTCCAGAGTGGCTGGACCATTTTACATTTCCACAGGCAACGGATGAGCCTTTAGAGAGTTTAATGTTTAAGTTTGCATTTTGTTTGGTTTACAGTTGAATTCAGATTTCTCATCTGAAAACAGTATTAATTTCAAAACCTAAGTTCCAAGCTTGAGGAGGCTTTGAATCTGTGCATTTTAAGGTGAGAGCAGACGTTGTTTATTTCCTCTCTCCATCTCTCTGTTAGCATGGGAGTCTTCTGGTGCCAGCGCTGGGTGGGCAGGGGACCAGGTGACTCACAGTCTCGCTGCCTGGCTCTTGAGAGCAAACACTGTGCGGGTGTCCGGCCTGGGGCAGGGAGCACGTGGCCCCCTGAGGCCCTGGCTGCTCTAAGCTGGCTCATCGGCTTTTTTTTAACAAGATGAAAGCGTGAACAGCGACTACAACTGAGGGAGAGTTTTAGGAAGTCATTCAACCTTTTCAGTAGTTCACTTATTAATGAGATACTTGACTAATTATAAAGAAACAGCTGAGAAGGTTTCTAGAGTCAGCTGATTAAAAGGAAAGATGAACACTCTGTTCGGTGTTCAATGTTTTCAGCTTTTTAACTTGCCTGCACAACGGTCAGAAGGAAATATTCTGACACCCCCACCCCTTCTCCCAACCCACACTCCCCCACCCGCTCCCCCAGAAGCTCGTTCCAGAACCTTCCAGCTGGGAAGCTCACATTGCTTCCCACATCCCCAGTTTCACCTGCAGTTCAGCCGGTTTCTTTTTCTGCTCTGTCTGTATGTAAATGGGCTTCCCTGGTGGCTCACTCAGTGGTCGAGAATCCACCTGCCATGCAGGAGATGCGGTTGGATCCCTGGGTTGGGAAGAACCCTGGAGGAGGAAATGGCAACCCACTCCAGTATTCTTGCTTGGGAAATCCCAAGGACAGAGGAGCCTGGAGGGCTACAGTTCGTGGGGTCACAAAGAGCTGGACACGACAGAGCACACACGAAAGGCAAGGCTGTATGTGAAAGCGCTGTTTGGGAACTTTCTGGACCCTGGAGCCATCTGTCAACTGCGTGGGGCAGAGAGAGAGGGAGGCAGGGCTCCGCTCAGGCCTGGCTCAGGACAAGCAGGTTCCTTCCTCTTTGTTGCAAAACTTCTTTAGAAGCTGAGTTTTCCAAAAGGAAAAGTTGTACCTCTTGCTCCCTTCTGCCCCGCTTTCAATTCTCTATGCTTCTGGGAAGCAGCAAAGCAAACTCAGTTTGCCCCAGCTTTTCTTCATCGTCGGGGCATCTGTCCTTCCCTTCATTCCATGCCTGGTCCCTGGCCTCGCCCCTTCTGTCCTCGCCCAGCCCCTGCAGGACCAGGGGACCAAAGGCCTCCATGGCCAGGGTACCACTGAGATGCAACGAAATGATGCCCATGGAGGCCCTGGGAAGCTGCAGCAGGAAGAGAGAACAGGGAGGGAAAGGTGTGAGGCTGGGGGAGAGCAGGCACAGGAACCAGAGATCAAATTGA
>NW_011495064.1:2561457-2580412 GCF_000754665.1 Bison bison bison
GGAAGAGAGAACAGGGAGGGAAAGGTGTGAGGCTGGGGGAGGGCGAGGCTCCCGAGAAGGACGGCAGAGGAGCAGAGCAGGAGCAGAGAGGGGCCATGTAAGAAGGACCCAGATTCCAACCTCCCCAGGGCCTGGGCCCTCTTTGGCTTCCTGGCCCCAAGCCCAGCCCTTACCCTCGGAGGCTCCTGATGTGCTCAGGTTCAGTCACACAGAGTCAGTTGAGAGGGATAAGCCTGGCTCTGTTGCCCAGTGGCTGTGGGACCGTGGGCAGGTGACTGAACCACTCTGAGCCTCAACGGCAGGGCAGCATCAGCAAAGATCTCCTCAGACAACTCTGGGTTTGCAGTAAGGACTTTCCTGGGAGCATCCACACAAGAAATGTGAGCCCACACCACATTATTGTTGGTGGTATGTTTAAACCTCTTACTAAAAAGCGCGGGTCTTTGGGATTCCCTGGTTGTCCAGTGGCTAAGACTCCTCACTTCCAGTGTAGGGGGCCCAGGTTCAATCTCCAGTCAGGGAGCTAGATCCCACACGCCACAGCTAAGAGTTTGTATGCCACAGCTAAAGACCTGGCACAGCTAAATAAATAAATACAGTTTTATAGAAAGTGTGAGTCTCTCATGAACGAATTTCAGCTGCAAACCAAGAAATATTTGCTGAGGTGTTACTATTATTCTAGACCCATGCTTTGCTCTCAGGGGGTTACAAGAATAAGAAGACAATAATAAAAAGGATATGGTAAGTCATGGATCCTGTCTTCAAGGGGTGATGCATGAACATTAAAGAGCACCCTGAGACAGGGAAAAAGTAAGGGTGCACAGCCTCACTTGTTAAAGGCTCCTGGAGTTTAGAGACGCTGTCAGGACAAGCTTGCTCAGGGTGAGAATTTGGTTTCTTTCCAGGGTTTGGATTAAGGGATTAGATATTCACTTGTTCAGACCAGGGCTTCCCAGGACTCAGAGGAGTGTATACACTCAGACTGTAAGGAAATGTATACAAACCTGTACACTCAGACTGCAAGGAAAGAGGAAGACAATCCCACTTAAATCCCATGTATTCACTCAACAAATATTCATTGAGCCCCTACCCCATGGCAACCACAGGACTGTGAAGAGGCAGAAGATAGACATGGCCCCCGCCTTGGGGAGTCTGATGCCTGACGGGGGCAGATGGAGACTAGGTGGGAAGGACAGCAAGTGGTGCCCGTCATGTTTGGGAGAGAACGGAATGCCCAGGAAGGTCTGCCCACAGATAGGATGCAGCACAGGGGATTGTTTGCACCACTAATGCAAGGCTGAAAGGGCAGAGAGAAGAAGCTGAAGCCCCAGACGCTGATGAGCACACAAAACGACTGCCACGCACCCAGGAGTCCCGTGAGAGGGGGCCCCGCCCAGCGGGCTGTGGGCCTTGTGGGGAGAGGGTGTGCTGAGGCCACTGGTCTCCCCAGAGCAGAGGCACAGGGACCTTAAGGTTGGAGACCCAAGGAGTGATGGTGACAGGAACCCACTCAAGTCCTCCCAGTGCCAGAACCTTGCAAGAATCCAGGTTCCAGACTTGCCTGATGGTCAGTGGCTGACTCCATGCTCCCAGTGCAGGGGGCCCAGGTTCGATCCCTGGTCAGGGAGTTAGATCCCAAATGCCGCAACTAAGGACCGAGTCAAATTGTGTGCGTGCATGCTCAGTCGTGACCGACTCTTCGTGGCCCCATGGACTGTAAGTTGCCAGGCTCCTCTGTCCGTGGGATTTCCCGGGCAACAGTACTGGTGCAGGTTGCCACTTCCTACTCCAGGGGATTTTCCTGACCCAGGGATTGAACCAGCCTCTCTTTCATCTCCTGCATTGGCCAGCAGATTCTTTACCCCTGTGCCACCTGGGAAGCCCCTAGCTATGACCTGGTGCAGGTAAATAAATAAGTATTTTTTAAAAAACTGAAAAATAATCCAGCTTTGGAGGGAGCTGGGAGCTGTGGCTGGCAGAGTCCCACCGGCTTGGCAGAGCAGACCACAGCAGGACAGGTTTGAGCTGAGGGACCCTCGGAACTAACAGCCCACATCGTCAGTTTTGCATGCTCCCCTCCTTCAAGAATTCAGCTTGTTCTTCCTCCAAGAATTCGGCTGAACCACATGCAACCTTCCCTGAGCTGGTGGCCTCTCTCAGTTCAGACAAGACAGGCCACCAAGCCTTGCTGCTGGAAGGCCAGTCCCCAGGAGAATTCCTCTCACAGCAGGTGCCCTGAAGGAAACAGCCGGGTGCCCTGACCGTGGAGCCCCAGATAAGAAGTCTCAGTGATAAGCAGGCCCCACCTGCAGCCAGCGCCCTACCAGGGGTGCTCTGCCTGGAGAACTTTCCCCGGGGTGAGGAGAGGTTTCTAGAGTGTTGTCCGGACTGGCAGGGGCAGGGAGTAGACCAGAGTGGGTGGGATAGAGGAGCCCCACGCAGGTTCTCTGGCCTTGACTGCTCTCACCAGCCCTTCCCTGCTTCCTCCCCTACTGTGAGCCGACCGTCCCCTCAGCTGCCTACCTAGTCAGATGTTCTCTGTCTTGGCCAGCTCTACTGCAGCAGACCACAGGCCCACGGCTCCTCGGGTGCCCAGCTCTGTCACTCCTGCCACAGGCTGGACCCAGAGTGCAGCCCAGGGTGGGGTCTCCATGGATTCCCCCCAGCCCGGGGGGTCCAGATAACACAGGTGTGGGGCTCCAGAGTCCTCTGATCTATTTCAAAGAGGTGGCACACACCCCCTCCCCCAGCCCCTTCCCTTGGAGGGATTCTCTGCCCCTACTTGCCCTTCTGACTCTCTCTCTCTGCCCACATGACGCTGGGTGGGAGGAATGGTGTGTTTATTTGAACATCCTCCCCGCTTTTTAAAAATTTATTTGGCTGCGCTGGGTCTTAGTTGCAGCATGTTGGATCTAGTTCCCTGACCGGGGAGCAGACCCAGGTGCCCTGCATTGGAAGCTCAGAGTCTTAGCCACTGGACCACCAAGAAATTCTCTGAACACTGTCCTCTTTGACAGCATGTTCCTGGCTAGTCCTTCCTGTGTGTGAGGGTATGGGTGAGGATAAAACAGATGGGTGTTTGTTCCCACTTGGTCCCAGCTCCTGGCAGAAATGGGCAGGAGACTCAGGTTCCACCCTTGGGTCAGGAAGATCCCCTGGAGGAGGAAATGGCAACCCACTCCAGTATTCTTGCCTGGGAAAGCCCACTGACAGAGGAGCCTGGTGGGCTACAGTCCATGGGGTCGCAAGAGTCAGACACGACTTAGGGACTAAACAACAGCAACCTGGCAGAAATGCCCGTCGTGTCTGGGCCAGCCAGTGGCCCAGAGGCATCAGGGGCGGCCAGCTGGGTGGGCATCAGGCCCGCAAAGGCGAGCCTGAGCTGCCAGTGAGCGGAGAGTCCAGCAGGCTACCTCCTGCCTCCTGCTCAAGGCGATCAACAGCACACGCTGGGCACCTGTGCGCCATGCCAGGCTCCCTGCCCCACACCAAGGACTCGAAGACCACAGGGCAGAGTCCTCCATCCAGGACCTAGGAAGGAGTAAACAAGAGCAGCTTCCTGGAGGAGGTGACATTGGTCCAGTACCTGTTTTCGAGGATCTGGTCTTAGACTAGCAGGGAAGGAGCAAGCTGGGCAGGAGTCCCAGGGACTAGAGTGCATGGTGACATCCTTGGGTCCTTGGTGCCCGGCTGAGGGCAGGAACACGGCACTGGTCACAAGATGTCTGCGGTTCCTGTGGGAAGGAGGAGGTGGGGACCTCCCCTGAGCCCAGGGGCTCATCGGGGGACCTTCTGGGGACAATGGGAAGGGTCACAAGGTTAATAAGCATAGTGGAGCCAAGAAGGGAGGTGGTGGGGCTGGGGAATGGGGAAGTCTGTCTGTGAGGCCACTGTGGGGAGCAGGATGCATTCATACTGCTTCTTTACATCTTTCCCATACTTTCTAACTTTTCTAAGGTACACAAGCTTTTTTAAAAATGTGGGGGAGAATGTGTTCCCCAAAATGCTTAGTTTTTTTTGTTTTTTTTTGAGACTGAAAGGAAAAGCCCTTTAGACTTTGGAGGAATAAGAATGTTTTTATTATCCTAGTTTATGTCACATTGTAAATCTGTGCTGTTGAGTCAATGAGAAGTTGGGCCAGTGGGAAGGGGGGCGGGGGGGTCTGAATGGGTGGGTGCGGTCCTAGGGGAGGAAGCCATGGAGGGAGGGGAGGAAAGCAGAGGAGGCGGGGCCACTGACTCACCAGCCCCTCCCGACGGCATCCTGCCTCTCCCGGGCTCACACCCCAGGGCAGGCACCGATTTCCCTGGCGCAGGGCCAGCCCAGGCCTGAGAGCCCTTGAGGGTACCAGGAGCTCCTAATATGGCTTGTTCTGCAGGGGGTGGGTGGACGGAGCTTTGGCCCGCACCATTGTTTCTGGAGTGGACCGGATAAGACAGGGGTCCTCGTGGTATTCAAGGGGCCTGGGCAGGCCATTTCCTGTTACCCTTAAAGCCACAGAGAGAAAATTCTCACTGCAACAGTCAGTACGCAGTGACTGGTCTTTGGAAGGATCCTGGGTTGAATTATGGCGCCTAGAGCTTCCTCATAAAGCCAGTGGTTTGGGAGTCCCGGCTTGCAGCCCAGGCCTGCCACATGCCCTCTGCTCATGGGTACTTGGGGGAAGTAGCTTGATCTCTCAGAACCGGCTTCCTCCCCCATCAAAGGAGGTGGCATGCCAGCCCAAAGAGCTTCACAGGCTGCAGAGATGGTGGTAATCAGAACCCACATGGGCGCTGGGGTTCCTGCGCCGCCCACAGGGAGGGCCGCAGCTAGGTGAGGACTTCAGGGGTGCCTGCCCCAACCCCTGGGAGGGCCTGAAAGAGGCTGGGCCCCTACCCCCCAGCTGTGCAGGCCCTGGTGCCTTTATGCCAAGTTCCATCACCGCAGATGGAAGACATTCCAGGAACTCCTCTGAGTGTCTGACAGCCCCTCATCCCTTCTCGCTTCCTCTCAGAGGCTCAGCTTCCCGCAGACCTCAGCGTGATCCCCCAGGACCAGGGCTGAGGCTCCTGCTGCCGTAGCCACCGCAGCTGGGAGCTGACGCCGGGGAGGGCACGGGGGGCTGTGGGGGGCAGGGCACCCACACCAGCCTGGACTGAGGCTCTCAGACAGAAAGAGGAAGACTGGAGCTAGGGGTCCACTCCTGGCTGTGATGCATGGAAAAAATGTGTTTCCGTGGCAACTTTGTGTGTGTGTGTGTCTGTGTGTGACTAATTAAGACAGAAGATTCAGGAAACAGTATTTCCCTTTCCTATGAACAATGCACTGTATTTTCTTCAGTGGTCTACTTACCTGTTTTTTCAAAACAAACTACTTTTTATTGAAGTAAGGTTGATTTACTATGTTGTGTTAGCCTCAGATGTAGAGCAAAGTGATTCATATATATTCTTTCAGATTCTTTTCCATTATGTTTTTTTTTTAGATGGATTTACTCATTTATCTTTGGCTGAGCAGGGTGTTCAGCGCTCTGGTGGGCTTTCTCTGGTTGCAGCGAGCAGTGGCTCCTCTTGCTGTAGGACACAGGCTCTTAGCGAGAGGGCTTCAGTAGCTGTGAGCACTGGCTCAGCTGCTCAAGGCACGTGGGATCTTCCTGGACAAGGGATTGAATCCATGTCCTCTGTATTGAGTAGCCACTAGACCACCAGGGAAGTCCCCCTCCGTCATAGGTTTTCACAAGATACTGAATATGGTTTTTCCCTGTGCTATACAGTAGGTATATCTTGTTGTTTATCTTTTTCATATATAGTGCTGTGTATCTGTTAATCCCAAACTCCAGATGGATCCCTCCCAACCCCTTTCTCCTTTGGCAACCGTGAGTTTGCTTTCTATGTGAGTCTGCTTTGTAATAAACTCATTTGCATCTTTATAAGATTCTACGTGTACGTGCTATCATTAGACATTTGTCTTTGACGTTCTTCACTTGGGAGGACCATCTCTAGGTCCATTCATGTTGCTGCTAGTCTATTTAACTTTTTTAAAAAATATGTATTTGTTTATTTATTTGGCTGCTCCAGGTCTTGGCTGTGGCATGGGTCTTCTGTCTTCATCACGGCACGCAGGATCTTTACCTCCCTGACCAGGAGTTGAACCCGGGCCCCCTGCCACTGGACCACCAGGGAAGTCCCTGCCTAACCTTTTAATGCCGGTAGTGAGCAGGGGGATTTCATCAGCCACTCACAGATCTCAGCTGCCGTTTGGAAGGCTGGGCACTGGGGGCACTGCACAGGCTCGGGAGACTGCTGGGCGCTGGCCGAGTTTGGCCTGGGGATTCCGGGAAGCCAGCTGGGGTGGGGTTCTAAGAGGTGATGAAGGGCATAGGTCATGTGAGCAGACTCTCATCCCAGGTCCTTAGCAGTGCTGTGACGAGGGCTGCCACTGGCTCAGAACGGCTGGAATAGAAGGGAAGTGAAGATCTCACATCCCCAGAAGCCCGGAGGAGCTGGCAGGCTCTGCCCAGGCTGGTTCTTTGGCAGCACAGTTGTGTCATCCAACCCAGCCTCTTCCCGTCTCTCTCCTCTTCCTCATCATAGCTCCAGGCCTAAACCCAGACAAGCCATGGCCAGAGCAAGGACAGAACTGTCTCATCCCCGAGGCAGGAAGAAACCCTTCCCAGGACCCAGAAGCCTTGCATCTCATTGTCCAGGGTGGTCACATATGTGTCCCAGCCAAGAGATATGTTGAGCCTAACGGATGCTGGAAAGTCACCTGCTACATCTCCTATCCCCATCCCACCCCACTGCCCACCAGTACACCCAGTTGGGCAGTTTATTCCATAGGAAGAATTTATTTATTTATCTTATCGCTCTTCGGGCTTTTCTCTAGTTGCAGCAAGCAGGGCTACCCTCTCGTTACAGTGCTCAGGCTGCTCTTTGCAGGGGCTTCTTTTGCTGTGGAGCGTGGGCTCCAGGGCGGCGGGCTGTGGCGGTTGCAGCGCGTGAGCTCAGCAGTTGCGGGGCTCCCGGGCTCTGGAGCGCAGGCTCAGTAGTGGTGCACTGGCTTAGATGCTCTGTAGCATGTGGGATCTTCCCAGATCAGGGATCAAACCCGTGTCTCCTGCATTGGCAGGCAGATTCTTTACTACTGAGCCACCAGGGAAGCCCCATGGAAAGAATTAAAAAAAAAAAGACAACTCTCTTTGCAACGTTACCTACTGTGGCATCATCTATAACAGGGAAAATCCACAAACATCCACCCTCTTTGCCCTGGGGCCTCACTGACTAAGTGAAGTTTTACCAACGTGATGGAACGTAATAGTGCCGTTGAAAGTACAGGCGGGCCTCATTACTCACGGATTCTGCGTTTCCAAGTTCCCTTTGCTCACTGAACTTTATTTGTAACCCCGCAATCCATACTTGAGGTGTTGTCACGCAGATTCGAGGACGTGTCATTCAAGGCAGTGCAGAAAAAAATTCGAGTCACAAATCTGAGACACATACATTTCAACCTGAGGTCAATACCTGCCTTCTTAAATGCATGCTTGGTTCTTCAGTCATGTCCAGCTCTTTTTGACCGTTTGGACTACAGCCTACCAGGCTCCTCTGTCCATGGGATTTTGCAGGCAAGAATACTAGAGTGGGTTGTCATTTCCTCCTCCAGCGAATCTTCCAAACCCAGGGATCAAATCCGTAGCTCCTACGTCTCCTGCATCACAGGTGGATTCTTTACCCACTGAGCCAGTGGGGAAGCCCTTGCCTTCTTACAGCTCAGAGTGTTAACAGGGTCCTTTCCCAAGTCTGTTTAGTGCCCCATCTAGCTCATTTTTGTGCTTGGCTTTTTGTTGATTTTAGTATTCAAAATAGTGCAAGTACACTGCTGAAGTTATGTCTAGTGTTCCTAAGTTTGGCAAGGCAGTGACTTGCCTTACACAGTAAGTGTTAGGTAGGCACATAGTTATAGAGCTGTTGGTGACAGCTCGATATTAATGGATTAACATTACATATTAACTATATTGAATAATGCATCTTTAAACAGAAAGATACATAAAACAAAGTTATTTGTTGATCAGTTGATGACGCTATTTTGACCACAAGGTTGTAGGAATGTGGTCTGTATTTCCCAAGGAGCGATGATTCACGATTCACAGCTAAACATGCCAGCGTTCAGGGCAACTTGACAGAACTACCAAGAATCGACGATATCATTAAGCCACGTAGCACAATGGAAAAATGCAAAAAAACCTGAATACAAAATGTACGTTCCCCGCAGTTTGCAACCAGCACTCGGCCCCGAAAGGAACATAACATAGAAGAATTCCTCTGCTGATAACATTAACCTTAATTTTACAAGCGATTTAAAATCTTAGGATTGAAAAAATGATTAACAGATCTAGGGACTTCCCTGGTGGTCCAGTGGTTAAGACTCCACGCTTCCATTAAAGCGGACACGGGTTTGATCCCTGGTCTAGGAGTTAAGACTCCACATGCCACATGATCAGAAAATAAAACACAGATCTGATTCCTGTTGTATCATTTAAACCGTTAAATCACCCTGGGGTTGAGGCATGCTGAGTGGGCGGTACCAAAGTCCTGAGGGACGCCTGTGCTGGCCTCGGTGACACGAACGGGGTGCTCTGTTTGAAGGGGCTGTGACTCTCTGGGCGTTTGGTACCAGAACTGCCAGATGGGCTCCAAACAGCAGCTCCTGCATGGGGCTCGTCTTCTTTTTCCCTTCTAAAGGGTGTGCGTCAAACATAAAGCTGTACATTCATGTTCCCAGCAGCACTACCCCCAGTAGCTGAAAGGCGGAAGCAGCCCATGTGTCCGTCAAAGGATGAGTAAATAAAATAGACATGAGGGGACTTCTCTGGTGGGCCCGTGGCTCCATCCCCGGTTCGGGAACTAAGCTCCCACATACCGTGGGACAACTGAGCCTACACTCCAGAGCCCGAATGCCAATACTAAGGCCTGGCACAGCCAAAAATAAGTAAGTAAATACGTATTTTGCAAATGAAATAAAATAGATATGTGGTATATTCGTATAATGGAATGTTGTCATGCTCAGTCACTGAGTTCTGTCTGACTCTGTGACCTGATGGGCTGTAGCCTGCCAGACTCTTCTGTCCATGGACTTTTCCAGGCAAAAATAGTGGAGTGGGTTGCCATTTCCTTCTCCAGGGAATCTTCCCGACCCAGGGATGGAACCCACGTCTCCTGTGTTTCCTGCATCAGCAGGCAGATATATATATGTGTATATTTATATATATATTTATATATTTTACCACTGAGCCATCTGAGCAGCCCTCATAATGGAATATTATTCAGCTTTTAAAAGGAAGGAAATTCTGACAGCATGATTGAAGCTTGAGGATAATAGTCTGAGTGCAATAAGCCAGAAACAAAAGAACAAATACTCTCTGATTCCATTCGTACAAAGTTGAGTAGTCAAACTTTTAGGGACAGAGGAATGCTGGTTGTCAAGGGCTGGAGGAGGGGGTATGGTGAGTTAGTGTTGAATGGGACAGAGTTTCAGTTTTGCCAGATGAAAAGTGTCCTGGAGATGGATGGGTGGTGGAGATGGTACACAGCCTTGCGGATGCTCTTAATACCACTGAGTAAGGTGAGTGTTAGCCGCTCAGTTGTGTCCAACTCTTTTCGACCACATGGACTGTAGCCTGCCAGGGTCCTTTGTCCAAGGAATTCTCCAGACAAGAACACTGGAGTGGGTAGCCATTCCCCTCTTCAGGGGATCTTCCAGACCCAGGTATCGAACCCAGGTCTCCCGCATTGCGGGCAGATTCTTTCCAGTGTGAGCCCCTAGGGAAGCCACTGAACTGTACATTTAAAAGCAGTTAAAATGGCACACTTTGTTCAGTGCATTTTATCACAATTTGGGGAAGGTAAACAATGGCCAAGGGGCTTGGACTCACACAATGTGGGCCGTGGCTACTTGAACGTGTGGGACGATAGTTTTCTTCATCTTGAAACATCTCAGCATCAGAAGGGGCCCCGAAATGGTCCTGGTTCCCATCGTGGACAAGCCAGACTTTGTTCTTCATTCAGCTCATTCTTCCCGGGCCATCAGAGGGAGCAGGAGCCCCCAGTTCACTTGGCCCCACTGCCCTCCTGGGCCTCCCTGTCTTGAGTCTGGCCTTTTCTTTTTTGCTTCTTGAATGTTTATTTCTTTATTTGACCTCGTTGGGTCTTCCGTTGCAGCACACAGGTTCAGTAGTTGCAGTGTGGGCTTACTTGCGCCACGGCATGTGGGATCTTAGTTCCTTGGCCAGGGATTGAACCCTCGTCCCCTGCATTGCAAGGTGGATTCTTAACAACTGGACTGCCAGGGAAGTCCCAGGAAGTCCCAGAAAAAGAGTCTCGCCTTTTTCCTGCAGCTTGTGTTCACCTAAGTACCAGTGAAGGGGAGGAGGGGCCACCAACGCTTTGTGAAGATTAAGCCAAGTGGTAAGGAAAGGAATGCAGTGTCAGTGGTGAATGGACCAGCCAGGCTGAAATAACACCCAGCTATGCAGAAAAACCTGCCACTGGTATCACCCAGAGTATCGTATGGCCAGCATCTCCTCCTTCTCCCAACCCCATGACTGGCCCCACCGGGACCACGCCTCCCAGCAGCGGCCAGGAACCCAGGCTCGGCCCTGAGCCTGGTGTCTTTCAGCCCCTCCTCCCCCTTCACACGGGGTCATTGCAAGGGCAGCTCTGTCCTCACGGGCGATCAGAGTGAAGTTCCCGGCCTGTGGCAGTGCACCCAGGCCCTGCCCCTAGCCCCTCGGAGGCCCCTGGCTCCCCTCCTGCTCTGTCCTCTTAGGACGGATCCACTCCCCCAAAGGAAAGGCAATCCTCTTCTTGCCTCTCCCATTCAAAATCTTTTCAAAAATGCTTGTTGAAGTATAGCTGATTTTCAATGTTGCCTTAGCCAAGTGTATCAGTTGTACACAGCATATCCACTCTTGTCAGATTGTTTTCCCACATAGGTCATCACAGAGTATTGAGTAGAGCTCCCTGTACTCAGTCGCTCAGTCGTGTCCGACTCTGCGACCCTGTGGACTGTAGCCCGCCAGGCTAGCTGTCCGTATATGGTAGTACGTATGTGTCAACCCCAATCTCCCGATTTATTTCTCCCTCTCCCCCTTCTCCCTTGGTAACCATAGGTTTCTTTTCTACATCTGCGACTCTATTTCTATTTTGTAAATAAGTTGTACCATTTTTAAGAGTCCACATATAAGTGGTATCATATGATATTCGCGTTTCTCTTTCTGACTTACCTCACTCAGTATGCCAGTCTCTAGGTCCATTCATCTTGCTGCAAAATCTCTTGACTTTTGAAGTGAGCCCCCATCATCCAGCCCAGTGTCTTTCTTCTTTCTTTTTCAATGTGTATGTTGGTGATTTGGATTCATTATAAGATCTTGTCTCTGAGCCAAGAAATTCTCCTCCCGGGAGGTCAGGGCATGATTGGTTTATTGGGTCTCATTCCAATGCACATATATACATACGTACGCTCACACGTTCTCTTCTTCTACGTAAATCATAGCACGCTGGGCACGCTGCTCTCTGCCTTGTACAATTCTAGGGTTTGTTCTATTCTGATATACAGAGTTTTTCATTCTCTTTGAAGGCTGCTGAGTTTTCCACTGTATGACATAATTGCTTTCGCGACACCCCCTCACACCGGATGAAACATTTGGGATGCTTCTTTATCTTTCCGTAACCAGCAGGCTTCAATAAACAACATTGTACATTCACCATCTTGTGCATATGCGTTGTCTATAGGACAAATTCCCAACGTGAAATTCCTGGGTCAAAGAGCATATGCATTTAATGTCTTGATCAACAGCGTCAAAATAGTAGACTGGCCCACGGCACCATCGTCTATCCTGGAAATGGTAACGGACTTCAACCTGGGGGCTGCAGGTGGGCTTGGAGGGACTGTGAGTCCCCACATCTGTAGATAAAATCACGCGTGTACGCAGGTACACTTTTCTAGGTGACCAAAGCTTTCATCAACTCCTTAGAAGGGTCTGTGGCCCTCAGTGCTATCTCATCTCCTCACCGATTGGTGTCCCAGCTCTTCCAGAAGTGAACCTCCTATCCCTCAGGAAGACTGGCCTTGGTCTTTCCCTCTCCTGGGTCTTTCTTGGGGAAGATTCCCTCCCGTGTCCTTATAGCCAATAACACGGCCAACAGTGGCTGCTCAACACTCACCCCGTGCGTGAGAGACTCATCTAATGCTCACAGGAACCAGGAAAGAGGAGTCCTCCCCACCACCTCTGTTTGATGAACCGGACATGGATGCAGAAATGAGTTAAATAATCTGCCCCTTTAGCAGAGCTAGGATTTGGACCCGGAAGCATCAGAACTGCTTGTGCGTGAACTGGAGTGGAAGAGCCTGGAAGCAACAAGATGGGCCCTGGGGCTTCTCAGTCTTCACTGTGTCACCTGGGACATTTTTAACAATGCAGCCTCCCTCACCACCTCTGGGGCAACATCCAGACCATGGGGCTTCCTCGAAGTCCCCGGATGGTCCCAGGACTAGCAGGACTCAGGGTGTGGCTCTGAGGGTTCAGGCTCAGGAAATTATGTGTTTTAGAAGCACCTTACCCTTATGCCACACTTTGGCATGATTCTTTTCCTTTATTAAGCATTTTTCAAAAGAATAATTATTGGCGGTATAGTGGTGAACTGCCTTCCAAAATAATAAGCATCCTCCAAAAATGACCAAAGTAGACCTTTTAAAAAGCATCATTTTCAACTCATGGATTTCAACTTGGTTGATACAGTCCAATCCACTGGTGGTGCAGTGGTAAAGAACCCGCCTGCCAATGCAAGAGACACAGGTTCAATCCCTGGGTCAGGAAGATCCCCTGGAGAAGGATATGGCAACCCACTCGAGTATTCTTGCCTGGGGAATCCCATGGACAGAGGAGCCTGGCGGGCTACAGTCTATGAGGTCACAAAGAGTCGGACAAGACTGAGCGACTAGGCGCAATCACAGTCGTTATTATATTTATTTGAAGGTCAAATTGCCCCATCTTTAGTCAGCAGCAGCCTTCTGAATCCTTCTGACCTAAGCCCAAGAGCCTTTAAAATATTTTGCGGTCTGCTCTGATGATATGTCAGCTTCCCCAGCCCCGATCTGGAATTGGCCATTGCTCCTGACTGCATCTGGGTGCTGTTACCCCAGTTCTCATCCTCTAGCTCTTTAACCAGCTCTCTAAATGTGAGGGGCCTATTCTCCATGTTGTAGAGAAGAATGAGTAATAAATAAACTTATTAAGTTCTACCCTCCCTTAAGTGATCCCTTCCAGTTTCAGTTCAACCTTTAGAAAATGCACAGGTGAGTAATCTGTTTGTTCTTAAGAAACAGACCGCCAAAATCGTACTTGAAATACACTTGCTTGAAATACACTTGGCTTTAATACAATCTTCTTCCATGTTGAAGGCCAGCCCCCAACATCTAAAAATATCTCTAGCTCTTGAGATATCAAAAACCGAGGGTTAAAAGGAGAGAATGATTTAGGTTGCCAAGCAAATTTGGAAAGCTAAATATAAATTTAGAAAAAAAAGTCAAGATAAATAGTCAAAACTGGTTTCCCTGTAATGAATTCAACCGAGGCTGCTTGAGACAGAAACAGGATAGCAAACTCCACTGGTTTTAAATTCACCTGGACTTTGGCTTTGGCCTTGGTTTCCTTATAATGTTCAGAAGATAGAGGGTGTGGAAATAAAAAGTGAATAACATTCCTCTGCGTAAAGCTGATTGTGCAAACTTTATGCCCAGAAGAAGGGGCAATTTGAGTAGATTCTCCCAAATGCTCAGGGCCCCGCCTTGGGGCGTGAAATCTGGTGAGGTGGAGAGCCCCACCAGCGCCCCGTTCTATGTCCCACGTGGCCTCAGACCTCAGTCCCTCCTTCCATTTCCTCCAGATGCTCCCCAGGAGGGCAGCGTCTCACACACTTTGAGAATGAAGTGTGGACACATAGATGGGGCGCGTGTGGCAGTGTCTGCCCAGGGTGGCCTCTGATGGCAGGAGCCGGGGTGGGGAGACCCTTTGCCAGCACTGATGGGCCTGGTAGGGCTGAGGCAGGGAAGCTGGCAGTAAGAGGCAGCAGGTATCAAGTGGCCGCTCTCTGTAGAAAGCCCATGGGAGTTTGAATTCCTGTACAGATGAAATGAGGCCATCTGAGTGAATGCATTTTATTTATAGATTTATTTTTTTGGTGCTGGGTCTTCATTGCTGTGTGTGGGCTTCCTCTAGTTTCAGCAAGTGGGGGCTACACTTGTTGCGGAGTGCGGGCTCTAAAGATGGGGCTCAGTAGTCGAGGTACACAGACATGTGGGTGGGGTCTTCCTGGGCCGGGGATGGAACCCATGTCCCCTGAATGTCCAGCTGGACTCTTAGCCGCTGGACCACCAGTGTGAATGCACCTCTGTGAATGCGCTTTATAAACTCTAAAGCCCCTAGTGAACGAGAGGTCGTGGTGGCGGGTTTATCATCGCGGTGCTTTAGTTGCTAAGTTGTGTCCGACTCTTTGCAGCCCCGTGGACTGTAGTCCACTAGGCTTCTGTGTCCATGGAATTCTCCAGGCAAGAATACTGGAGTGGGTTTCCATTTCCTTCTCCAGGGGATCTTCCCACTCGGGGACTGAACCTGGGTCTTCTGCATCACGTGCACTCTTTACCAGCAGGAAGCCCATGGGTTTATCACTGAGTCATTCCAAAGAATGCTATTTGACACCCTCCCTACCTGCTTTTCTCCAGGCCCTGGGCTGGGCACCAGGAATCATCGGTGAATGGCACAGACCATTCTCTGCCCTCAGAGGTCTCATGTGAGTGTAAAATTTTATAGGTTCCACAGTCACTAAGTCCTGAATGCCATTGCCACTAACAACCAGCATTGTTTGGGTACTGGCAGTGGGCCAGCATCTTCAGGCATTTCTCATGGCTTGGTGGGGAAGGTGCTTGGCAGGTGCCCCCAAGCCATGCTCTGGCACCTCCCTCGGCATCGGCCACCTGGTCACTGCAATCAACACGCAGGAGCCGGGCTCAGAAGGACAGCGGCTCTTGTTCCTCTCTTCCTGCTTGGAACGAGGCGGCCCCAGCTTGCTCATGGGCAGTCCCGGGTCCAGCTTAGGGCTTCCACAATTCACCTGGAGATTGTTGAGGCCTGGGGCAGTGTGCTGTGAGAGGCAGCCAGGCTCCCGGGGGTCTTCCCAACCCTGCAAGAGGCTGGGAAGCTCTGCCTCGTGGTCCACTCCCTGGTCTCTTCTGGCTTCTCCTCCTGTTGCCTTTCGCTTCGGAAAGCCTGAGAATTCTCCACAAATTCAAAAGTGCTTTTGCCTCTAGGACAACAGCAGTGGGAGCCCCATAAGGGATGGGGTGACTTACTTATGTCTGAAAGTGAAAGTGTTAGTTGCTCAGTCGAGTCCCACTCTTTTGCAACCCATGAACTGTAGCCTGCCAGGCTCCTCTGTCCGTGAGATTTCCCAAGCAAGAATACTGGAGTCGTCAGTTATTCCCTTTTCTAGGGAATCTTCCTGACCCAGAAATCAAACCCAGGTCTCCTGCATCACGGGCAGGTTCTTTACCATCTGAGCCACCCGGGAAGCCCGTATCTGCGTCTATGTCATTTATCTGTAAGATGAGAGCTGCTAGTCCCAGGACCTGAAAGCTGTGTGTCTTTCATCCGAGCCAGACAGAAGTAAGTGGAGCCCTTTATACAGAAAGTCTCTAAGAGAATCATTTAGAACTGAGCTAAGCCTACAGTCATGATCACAATCAACCTTCAACAAATATAGGAGGGAAAAGGTGAACAGGAATGAACATTAACAGAAGCCACAAACCACAGAATCAGGCTCTCAAGACCAAGACAAAGGGATCCTCGGATTGAATATAAAATGAAGACAAGCATATTTAATAAAAAGATGTCCATACCTTAACACACTGTATCCCCATTGCACAAACTGTAGAAGACCAAAAATGAAAGTGAAAGTGTTACTCAGTCGTGCTCCACTCTTAGTGACCCCACGGACTGTAGCCCTCAGCTCCTCTGTCCATAGATTCTCCAGGCAAGAATACTGGAGTGGGTAGCCAGTCCCTCCTCCAAGGGATCATCCTGATCCAGGGATCGAACCCGGGTCTCCCAAATTGCAGGCAGATTCTTCACCATCTGAGCCACCAGGGAAGCCCCTGAAGAGTGCTTAACCAAATCCAGAGGAGGACAGAGGTGGGAAATATGCAAAGAGCATCACACTCAGTGCCAGCCATTAAAGCGCCTTCTTCTGTGCTTTTCTCTTACAGATATTTGGGGTCTGGGTCTGGATCCTGGTGGCAGCCACGCAGGTAGCAAGCCCGCTGCTGCAAGGATGGGTGATGTACGTCTCGCTCACCTCTTTCCTCATCTCCCTGATGCTCCTGTTGTCTTATGTGTTTGGATTTTACAAAAGATATGAGTCCTGGAAAATTCTGGTAAGAATCGGAGAGAGTCCCAGGGCCTGAGGCTCCTCCCAGACCAACGTCCTGGGCGTGGTTGAGGACAAACCCGGGTGGGAGGAGGAACCAGAGCCGCTTCCTGGGCTGGGCCCCTAGGGAATCTCAACCTTTCTTCTGAAAGTGTTTACTATCAGATCATGATGCTGGGAAAGACTGGGGTCAGGAGGAGAAGGGGGCAACAGAGGATGAAAAAGTAGGATGGCATCATCGACTCAATGTGCTGTAGCCACCTGTTCCAGGAAACAAACTCACTCAGAAGGACAATGCAGATAGTTGAGAGCAGTTTATTACACCGGCACGCCCAGGGCAGAGTCTCCTCTTAGCCAAGGACCCCGACCAGTTTCTGTAAACCCACCTCCCCAAATTCCCTGAAACTAGTCTGGACAAGGTAAAAGAGAGTACGATCAAAGTTAACCCATGATTCATGTGTCATAAGCCTAGATAGTTAAACAGTGGACTTTTATCAATAGGCCTGTGGCGATACCCCATAAGCATAATGGGATTTACGACTTTGTTCTGTTACAGAGATAATTACCATACTCTTTTAGGTGACAGAGAGTCTAGGTGAGAGTCCAGAGGCTCCTTCATCCAGGGGTCTGGTTTTCCACTGGTATGTCGTTTCCATAGATACTAGGCCTAGAGCTCAAAGTCCACAGTCCGGCCCATCATGGAGTCCTGCTTTCAAGGTGGAGCCGGTTCTGTCTGTTTCCTCCTTCATGGACATGAGTTTGAGCAGACTCCAAGTGATAGTGAGGTACAGAGGAACCTGGCATGCTGCAGTCCAAGGAGGCGGACATGACTTAGCAACTGAACAACACCTATTAGAGAGGGCTTCAGTGGTAAAGAATCCATCTGCCAATGCAGGAGACGCAGGAGACAAGGGGTTCGATCCCTGGGTTGAGAAGATCCCCTGGAGAGGGAAAAGGCAACCCACTCCAGGATTCCTGCCTGGGAAATCCCATGGACAGAGGAGCCTGGCGGAGTACAGTCCATGGGGTTGCAGCGTTAGACACGACTTAGCTACTAAACAACAACAACTATTAGATGGGAATAAAAGCATTCCTCTGCCGGAATCCTCCTGCTTTGTATTCCCCTCCACTGCCTCCCTTTGCAGGTAATATACGCACAGCCCAGCTCCTCCCGTAGCAAGCACACCCTGACGTATTTCCCCTCTAATTTTAATTTACGGTAAAATAATCTGAGCGGTATTGAAAGAAATACAGTAGGAAAAGAATAACCCCGATCTCAAGGTCTAACCACAATCACCTATCACGATTCATTCTTCCCTATTCCTGGCAAATTTTATGCAAAATGTATAAATCTCACTGAAGCAATCATTTTAGATGTAGAGTCTTTCATTTATTATTATGCCATCCATTAAATGTTTTTCATGTCATCACACCATCCTGATAACCACTGGAAATATTTCTCTATTGAACAATTCAAAACAGAAGTAGGGAGGATTGTATTGATATTATGGATCCTCATGTAACCATAACCCAAGTTCCAGCATTTTCAAGACTTTATCACATTTGCTTCACCTAGCTTTTTTTTCCCCTAAAGAATCTTAAAGTAAATCCCCAACACCATGTCATTCCATTCTACACACTTCACTGCAGAATGCCTCCAAAAACTACACAAGCTTTCTTACATTATCAAACTTACATAAAGTTAATAATAATTCCTCATTATCATCAAAGGCACAGGTCACAGTTCTGGAAAATTATAACTGTCCCCCATTATAACACAGCCACTTCCCTGGTGGCTCAGACAGTAAAAGCATCTGCCTACAATGCTGGAGACCCCAGGTGGATCCCTGGGTCAGGAAGATTCCCTGGAGAAGGAAATGGCAACACACTCCAGTACTCTTGCCTGGGAAAATCCCATGGACGGAGGAGCCTGGTAGGCTATAGTCCATGGAGTTGCAAAGAGTCCGACACAAGTGAGTGACTTCAGTTTCTTTCCCATTATAACTGAAATATGTTTTTGCAGTTTGATCAGGGTCCTCACAGGCCTGTTTGATTCAGGGTCCTCACAGGCCTGTTTGATCAGGGTCCTCACAGGCCTGTTTGATCAGGGTCCTCACAGGCCTGTTTGATTCAGGGTCCTCACAGGCCTGTTTGATTCAGGGTCCTCACAGGCCTGTTTGATTCAGGGTCCTCACAGGCCTGTTTGATTCAGGGTCCTCACAGGCCTGTTTGATCAGGGTCCTCACAGGCCTGTTTGATTCAGGGTCCTCACAGGCCTGTTTGATCAGGGTCCTCACAGGCCTGTTTGATCAGGGTCCTCACAGGCCCACTTGCACTTGGTAGTGGTGACTCTTGAGTACCTTTAATCTATTTTTCAGTAGGTGGTTGCCAAACCACGAAACACACCAGGATTCTTGGCCTTCGGGGGAGAAGAATTCAATCCGGGGCCAGTGACGAGGCTTGATCGCTCAGAACTTTTGTGTAATAAAGCTTTGCTGCTG
>NW_011495064.1:2581451-2583980 GCF_000754665.1 Bison bison bison
ACCCCATAGACGGCAGCCCACCAGGCTCCCCCGTCCCTGGGATTCTCCAGGCAAGAACACTGGAGTGGGTTGCCATTTCCTTCTCCAATGCATGAAAGTGAAAAGTGAAAGGGAAGTCGCTCAGTCGTGTCTGACTCTTAGCCACCCCATGGACTGCAGCCTACCAGGCTCCTCCATCCATGGGATTTTCCGGGCAAGTGTACTGGAGTGGGCCTTCTCCGGTAATAAAGCTTTATTAAAGTATAAAAGAGATAGAGAACGCTTCTGACATAGACATCAGAAGGGGGCAGAAAGAGTGCCCCCCTGCTAGCCTTTAAGTGGTATGTTATATACCTATCAGCAGAAAGAAATTAGAGAAAGGAGATGTCTCAAAACTCAGAGACTGGCACCAGGCCCCTCACCCACAACATGCATTTTGAGATAACATTGGCCCAAGGTGAGTTGTCCCAGGCCGTAAAATGATTGACATGACTCTTGAAGAAAGGCAGGTTTCCAAGCAAAAACAGTCTCATTAACATAGCTTAAGAGAACATTTGCATGAGTAAAACATTCTGGTTTGTCAAGTTGGTTCTGAGTCTTAGGCAGAACCGACTTGAAGACAGAGTCTAGGGTAAATACATAGCTCATTAACATAGCTCATTAACATAGCTTAAGACAAACATTTCCAGGAGAAACACGCAATGCTTAGCTCCAGGTTTGAGAAAAGTTAAGTTCAGGTGGAGCCTGGTGTCTTCATGGCAGCAGAGAATTTTAAGAGAAACCTCTTTTTAAATTTGTATAGAGAAGGGGGAAAAAATCTAACACTTGTTTGTTTCCTCCTGCCGCTTACTGCTGCTGCACCAGGCTCCCCCATCCCTGGGATTCTCCAGGCAAGAACACTGGAGTGGGTGGCCATTTCCTTCTCCAATGCATGAAAGTGAAAAGTGAAAGTGAAGTCATTCAATCGTGTCCGACTCTTAGCGACCCCATGGACTGCAGCCTACCAGGCTCCTCGGTCCATGGGATTTTCCAGGCAAGAGTACTGGAGTGGGGTGCCATTGCTTTCAACTGTCTGACACTTACAGCTTATTTCCTCCATTTGGAGACCCCTGGCCTTCCTGCCTATTACCCTCTCACTATCATGGTTCTCCCTGCTGATGAAAAAACTGGGTGGTCAGCTTTCCTGTAGACCAGGGGTCCCCCACCTCTGGGGTCTAATGTCTGATGATCTGAGGTGGAGCTGATGTAATAATAATAGAGATAAATTGCACAGTTAATATAATGTACTTGAATTATCTTGAAACCAACCCCACCCACAGTCCATGAAAAGAAATTGTCTTTCACAAAACCGGTCCCTGGTGCCGAAAAGGCTGGGGACCGCTGCTGTAGAAGGGCCCACATTTTGATTTGTTTGCTTCTTCCTGATGTGATTTGCTCCTCTGGTCCCTGAATTTTCTGTAAGCCAGAAGTTCGCATCTAAAGGCTAAACTGAAATGGGTTAAACCTTTCTGGCAAGGATGCTTCGTAAGCGTCTCCAAGTCACGTCACACATGGTGACTGGGGGTCCTTCTTTCACTGTGACAACCTTACCCCATCACTCTTTTCTCCATTGTCCTCTTTCATCTTCTGATGAATATTCTTTAGGGGTTGCAAAATGCCAATTTGCCTTACGACATTCCTTCCAGAATACTGTGGTACTCTTATGATGTTAAAGGACACTGCTGAGAGTTTAGCACAAAGGTTCAAAGATGGATGGAATCTAGAGTCAGATTAGCCCGACTCTGCCATGTGTCAGCTAAGCCTCGGGTTTCTCATCTTTAAAGTGGGCATGTTAATAGTAGCTGCCTTATGAAATCAGCTGTGAAGATTTAATGACACAAGTATATACAGTTAGGAAAACACCCAGCAAACAGCAGGCCTTCATAGCACTAACAGCTGGGGAGCACAGGCTTGGTGGTAATGTGGCCTGGTTTCAAATCCTGGCTCAGCCTGTCGTCATTGACTTTAACCTTGGACTTCTATTTCCTCAAAATAGCATTAACGATAAATAGAACCGACCTCATAGTTCACAAGGTTAAATGAGATAAACGAGGAAAAGATTTAGCCTACACTTTGACCGGGAAGAAGCACTCAATAAATCTTGGTTCATACTGGTATTGCCATTTATTTAATCCACTACTGCTCACGACATAGAAATTTCACTCGAAACACTGCGAAAGGAAAAAGCAGGAGTTTCGGGAGCAGGCTTGTCTCTTTGGCCCCCTCTGCCCAGCGGCTGAGTCAGAGGAGAAGGCGTTACCTGCTTGCGTGCCCGTGTGACAGTGGCCATGGCCTCTGCTGCATCTTTCCAGGACAGCCTGTATCACGGGACCACGGGCATCCTGTACATGAGCGCCGCCGTGTTACAAGTGCACGCCACCATCGTGTCGGAGACCCGGGACCTGAAAAACTACTATATAAATACTGCGGCCTCGGTGAGTGCGGGGAAAGATCACGGCAGGCGCCGACCGGGGGGGAAGCCAGGGGCTCGGCCTCGGTGAGTGCGGGGAA
>NW_011495064.1:2584080-2603214 GCF_000754665.1 Bison bison bison
GGGCTGGGAAAGATCCCGGCAGGCGCCGCCAGCGGGGGAGAGCCAGGGGCTCGATTCTGTCTCCTCTGGAACAGATGACCCTACATCCTCAGACTGGAGGAGTCTTGCGGGATGGGAGGGGGTGTGTGCGTGTGTGTGAGAGCGCATGCGTGCACGCAGATGTGCTGGCAGTCAGGTGTGCCCAAGCTCACAGGGTGCCAAGCCCTCATGCAGGTGTCATCTCTCCTCCTGGTGGCTCAGACAGTAAAGAATCTGCCTTCAATGCAATTCAATCCCTGGGTCGGGAAGATCCCCTGGAGAAGGGCATGTCTGTCAACTCCAGTATCCTTGCCTGGAGAATTCCAGGACAGAGGAGCCTGGCAGTCCATGGGATCGCAAAGAGTTGATGACCAAGGGACTAACACTTCACTCATACCAACTACGCTGCCCTCAGAATATGTTTTTCCAAAACATAAATTTTCCAAAATGCACATCTCTTATTGAAAATCCTTAGGACTTCCCTGGCAATCCAGTGGCTAAGACTTCACCTTCCAAGGCAGGGGACGTGGGTTCAATCCCTGGTCGGGGAGCTAAGACCATCATACCTCATGGCCCCAAAACCAGAACATAAACAATAGAAGCAATATTGTAACAAATTAACTAAAGATTTTTCAAAATGGCCCACATAAAAATTCATTTTAAAAATGAAGAAAGAAAATCCTTCAGTGGCTCCCTTTGCTGGTGGAATGGAGCTCAATTGCTCATCACGGCTCAAGTTCCTGCGTCCTTCTATTTCAGTGACAGACATCCACGAGGTTACATATTGGCCGATGCAATCCAAGGCAAGGTGGTCCAGACGAGGTGTGGGCCGAGCAGGACTTCTGGACCTCGGGCTCACTGCCTGCCTGCCCGACGGCCTTTCCAGGCCGAGTGTGGCTGCTTCCCTCTCTTGGGGGGATGGCGCCCTCAGGTGGCAGGTGGCTCACATGACCGGCAGTGTGCATCTGTGTGCCCACAAGTGCTCCTAACCCTCCTCACTCCTTCTCAGGAAGATCTAAGGCCCAGGCTGGGTCCCAGCCCATCAGCTCCAGTCTCTGTGGCCAGAAAAGTCCTGTGTCAGTCGGGCTCCCCAGGGATCGGGCAGCAGCAGGAGGGGGTGTGATATGGGGTGCTGCCCTCCTTGTCAGAAAGATACCAGGCCAACGCAGTGACCCTCCAGGATGCCTTTCCTGCTTGTCTGCCTTCTTGCCCCCCAGCCCAGCGCCACTCTGCCTCCCGCCACTCAGGGTGCTGCTCGCCCTGCTCAGGGGCCCCGTCACACCAGCCTCCTTGCTGTCCCTGGATGCTCTCACTTGGGCCTCAGCTCCCGGCTCCCTCACCTCCTTCTGTTCTCTTCTCACTTGTCACCTTTCGGTGAGGCTGCCACTCAGCCCCGCTCAGAGTAGAAGCTCCTACTTCTCTCCTGGTTTATCTTGGGTCTTTTATGCATGTGCCACTAAAATGCAAGTTCCATGAGGATAGGAATTTTTGAATTTTTGTTCACCATTAGATCCATGGTTGTGCTTGAAGCACGCATGCTCATGCTAAGTCGCTTCAGTCTTATTCGACTCTTTGCGACCCCATGGACCCTAGCCCGCCAGGCTCCTCTCTCCATGGGATTCTCCAGGCAAGAATACTGGAGGGGGCTTCTATGCCTTCCTCCAGGGGATCTTCCCAACCCAGGGACTGAACCCGCGTCTTCTGCTTCTCTTGCGTCTCCTGCACTGCAGGCAGATTCTTTACCACCGAGCCACCGAGGAAGCCCATAGCAGATGCTTACAAGATATGTGTTGAATGAATGAATGAAACAGAGTATGATTGGACAGGGTGGGGCAAAGTGAAGATGGAGTCCTCCGCTGGACTGAGAGATCATTAGACAGTGCAGTGGGGTATCTTTGGACATGGCCGTTGGGGAGGGAGGGGTCGGGGGAGCACAGGTTTTGGGCTTGACTAGCTGGACGAGATGAGGATCCTGGGATCAACTGGGCTTGTGAGGGAAACTCAGGAGTTCAGTTTGACCAGAGAGCTTGTGGGGCCTCTGAGCCTCTGAAGATCTAAGAGGTGGTACTTAGAATTGAGTTCTGGACCTGTGAGTGCAACTGTCGTTTGAGCACAGACTGTGGCTGAAGGTGGAGGAAGGGGAGAGTGACCAGAAAGAGGCGAGGGCACCCAGGGCGGGCGTGGAGACGGGCCCACTTTTTGACAGGTAGAGGGGCCCAGGTCTGCAGGCGAGAGTCCTGCTGCACAGCCACCATGGGACGAGGGGGTGGAGGGGCTGCCCCGTGGCTGCTGCCCTCAGGCCAGGCAGGGCTCTGGCAGACAGTGGGTGAAGCAGGGTCAAAACAAGGGCCATCCAGGCTGCCATGGGCCTGTGTGGGGTTGGGAGCAGGTAGTGACTGCCAGCATCTCTAAGGCAGTAACTCCCTGGCTCTTCCAGTTCTTTGCCTTCGTCACCACCTTGCTCTACATCCTGCATGCCTTCAGCATCTATTACCACTGAAGAAGCAGGGGACCAGCCGACGTGGAAGATGCTCTTTCAAAACCAGGAGTGTCAGCTTCCAAAACTGGTGTTCAGCCTTCGCCATCTGGATGATAAACAGCTCACCAACGATGACATCACGGGATCCACAGACCATCTTTTCAGACTGAGCGATGAAATCACACGCTGGCAGATCTGCTTGGACATTTTAATTCATTGTGATGAATATGAAAAGGCTGGTGGGGGGAGGACTTTGTTGCTGTTTCATTTTGTTTTGTTTGGCCCAGGGAAAGTAATTGTCTCTTGGGATTATCTGACAATGACCCTCGCTCTTCTAGAAAACTAAACATCTCATGTGGAAAATTCCAGGTCTATCACCATCTTGCCTGTTTGGGGATCTGCCTCGGCAACGAGCGTCCCCACAGCTGACTGATGAGAACCTTCATTATTTTTTTAAAATCAAAATGGTGCTGTCAACGCCTTCGGTTCTGAAGAACCACAGACCTTGCTCCTGTCCCGGGATCCTGCCTCTTCGGTGCAGTGGTGTACAAACCCGCTACCCCCTCCCACACTGCCTGACTCCAATTCATGCCCCCTTCCTCTTTCCTCTACAGTTGTAGGAGCCAAGGGAAATCTGAGGGTAGATTTGTGGGGAAAATAAGGGACTGACCGCAAAATTGTTATATACCAAGACCAGGGAGGGGAGGAGGGGTCGGACAGGGAAGGCTACAACCCATTTTTCCGATTCTCAGTAAGTCAGGCTGCTCAGAGAACTTCAGGCCTGCGGGACCCACTCCTTGTCCCTCAGAAAAGACCATCAAGGAAGCAAGAAGGACATTACGTGCCAGGATTCTCCTCTGGGCTCCGGTCACACAGAGGATATCAAGGAGGCTGGAAAGGACCCCATCCCAGGGTCCCTGCTCTTTCGCGAGCCTCCTCCCCACAGTGGTCCAGCTGGGTGGGGCCTGGACTGTCCAGCCAGCCTCCTGCAGTGGAGGGCTTCCAGGGGGCCGGGATGTGCAAAGGCACGTGTGCCCCAGGGCATTCTCAAAGAAAAGACACAGAGAAACGTAAACCACGGTGCTGGATCCCGCGCTGAATTGTTTTCAAAGGAAGGCTGTGCTGTCTGACAGTTCTGGCCCCATGCTGGGGGTCTAGGCGTCTGTCTGGCTCAGTCTGAGGAGAGTCAGTGCTCAGCCCCCAGCTGTGTGGACCTGCTGCCATTTTGAAATGCAATAAGTTATTATGTGGGAGTGATTTGTCTGAGCCGGTTCGAGGGCTTACAGTTTTGGATCAACTTTTTTCTGCTCCTGGGGGAGAGAGGGTCAGGAAGGCGGGGAGATCACCAGAGAGAAAATTGGCTTCATGCCTTGACGGCTCACCTTCTAATCACCCCATAGCTTGAAAAGTCACCATTCATCTGTGACTTTCTGGCCCGTCATCTGTGTGGGATGTTCAGTATTTCCTGAGCAGTCACATCCAAATAAAAGTGGTTTCTACAGTGTGACGCCTGGAGCTCGTCTCTTTTGTGGCCTCACCACTGGGGCTGGACACCACGGCACAGGTCCCAACAGCAGCTGTACTGAGACCCCACGCCCCCAACCTGTGGAGAGGTCCAAGGCCCAGCCCACCCAGCCTTGCTTCACGGGCAGCTGCCCCGAGATGCCACATCTGGCTCCAGCGTTTGGGTTTGTGGCATCATTTCCACTTCAGTAAGAATGGTTTCCCTGGTGGCTCAGCGGTAAAGAACCCGTCTGCCAATGCAGGAGACACAGGTTCAGTCCCTGGGTGGGGAAGATCCCCTGGAGGAGGGCATGGCAACCCACTCCAGTATTCTTACCTGGGAAGTTCCATGGACAGAGGAGCCTGGTGGGCTAGAGTCCGTGTCGCAAGGAGTCGGACACGACTAACTAACACACACACAGGCGGGCTAAGGTGTAGCTATGCGGAAGTGGGGTAACATTAAGGTACACCACATTAAGAAGCAGTTACGCAAGATTAGATATGTCAAGAGGGGTTATGTCAAGGTGCTGATGGATTAAGATGTACTTGGGTTCAGGTGTACTTAGAGCAAGTTATTGCAAGGTGTAGGTCAGCTCTGGGGCACCTGTAGACGCAGTGGCGCCAGCAGGATGAAACCTGTGATCCCTGTGAGTAGGATCATTAAAGACTTGCATCATCAAACTCCGCAGGAACGCACCAGGGCCCCCTTGAGTTAAGGGCCTTTTCTCCAGCAACCATAGGAAATGACTCCACCACCATTAAGGTCGTGAAATTATTTCTCTTCTCAGTGTTAAGACGCCTTTTGCGGTGGTGGTGGTTTATCACTCAGCTGTGTCCCACTCTTGCAGCCTCATGAACTGTGGCCCGCCAGGCTCCTCTGTCCATGGGATTTCCCAGGCAAGAATACTGGAGTGGGTTGCCGTTCCCTTCTCCAGAGGATCTTCCCAACCCACGATCGAACCTGAGTCTCCTGCGCTGCAGGCAGATTCTTTACCAACTGAGCCACCAGGGAAGCTCAAGACGCCTTTTAAGGGGAAATAGTTAAGGAGCCAGATAGAGGTGGAAAACTGAGAGGTCGGTGCAGTTATCCAAGCCCTCCACTGGGTGGCGCGCGGGCTCCACTCCCATGAGGAAACAGAAGGCCTTCCCGGTGGTGGGAAGCGGTCAGGGCGGGAGGCTGCAGAAAATCCCGATCCCCAGTGGCATCCTTGGGGATTTTGCCAGAGAAGGCTGCCCCTGCCACAGGGGGTGACAGGGATGTTCCCTGTCCTTGGAGCTTCCGTGGAGAAAGAGGCCCGGGGCCCTGCCTTGGCACAGTTTGCCTGTTGGGTTAAGGCTGAAGGTGAGGGGGCAGGTGTCACATGGAGGGCCCCTCGGTCCATCCACCATCAATGTGGCCAGGTGATGGCTGGACCCGAGCCAGGGGAAAGGTCTGCTCCACCTGAAGCGGTGTAGGGGCGGGGGGAGGGACTTCTGTCTGGTATTCTTACAGCCATCACTCCCCACTGTACCCTCTGTGCCTGGCCAAGTTCACCGGGACACGCAGACTCCTGGGCCCTGGAGTGATGCGCCTGTGCTGGGGAGGGGCCCACGCTGGCCCGAGCTGACCCAAGGCTGCTCCCAGGGACCACTGAGGGAGGTGGGGTAGAGCGTGGGGGATCCCACTAAGGCACAGTGTTAACACCTAACCTTTCATCAGCTTCTGCCTATCAGGTATATGCCCAGGTTTCTAGAAGCTTTCAGGGGCACCCCTGACCCTGCCCACCCAGCTCCCCAGCTCCCTCCAGCACCCCAAACCTTTATGTAGGGGTTTTGGGCCCCAATGAGTTTGATCCTTGGGTCAGGAAGATCCCCTGGAGAAGGAAATGGCAACCCACTCCAGTATTCTTGCCTGGAAAATTCCATGGATAGAGGAGCCTGGTGGGCTACAGTCTATGGGTTTACAAAAGGGTCGGACACGACTGAGTGACTAACACACACACACATCTGCTATGTAGCCCCACCTCTGTTGAAATTCTACAGCTGCATCTGAAGAGGGGCCCCCAGAGTGCACTAACACCCAACAACCCTGAACGTCTGCCTGCTCTCTGGGCCTTGGCCTGCTTCTCTGTGGCAAAGATGCCCTCGAAGGCCCTCTGGGGTCACTGCTTCCTCCTAGAGAGATAGGGAAGGTGGAGGAGAAAATCGAGGGATTCCCCGGGCCACTTGTGTGCAGTGGGAGGGCAGATCACAAAGCCCTCCCCTCCGATTCAGGGTTCTCTGGTGCAGATACAGCAGACACCAGTGGGAGCAGCAGAGAGCCTGGTGCCAGGGCACCTGCCTTCTGTGGGGCAACCTCCATGTTTGCCCAGAGCGCATCTCACAGGTTTGATTCTGTTGCCTGAGTGTTTGCTGAGCATCTGCTCTGTGCCTGGGTGGGGCTCTGCTCTCAAGGACTGGGAGTGGGGTGTGTTGGGGGGAGAGGGCTCATGTCTTAGGGCAATGGGGCACTGACCCAAACTGGAAGAAGCAGGGAGGGATTTACAAAAGGCTTCCCAGGAAATGGGACCTACAGGAAGTTATCAGAACCATCAGCCACCTGCCCTTCCCCTGCCTGGAGTCACAGGCTGGGGGTCTAAAGGGGAGATGCAGTCTTAGGTGGAGAGGGCAGTCGGGATAGGCAACAGTGTAAGGAAGGGCTCTGAGTCCAACAGCGGCCATGGTTCAGGAGCCAACAGCAGCCGGTCCCGGGTAATATCAGCAAGCCTGGGCTTTCAGATATTAGCTGTGACCTTGGTTCTCCCGCTGAGATGAAGAGCTGGGGGGAGACCTGGGGGTTAAGCAAGGAGTGCAGATCCTTGTGCCCACACTGGCCACCCTCTCAGGAGGTGACCAGAGGATCTTTGGAGACATGTCTTCATTAAGAATCTACATCCTTGAGAATGGAGCTTCCCTGGTGGCTCAGTGGTAAAGAATCTGTCTGCCAGTGCAGGAGACGTGGGTTCGATCCCTGGGTCAGGAAGATCCCCTGGAAAAGGGCATGGCAACCCACTCCAGTGTTCTTACCTGGGATATCCCATGGACAGAGGAGCCTGGTGGGCTGCAGTCCATGGAGTTGCAGAGCCAGACATGACTTAGCGACTAAACAACAACAACATCCTTGGAAATTCCCTGGCAGTCCAGTGGTTAGGACGTCACACTTTCAGTGCCAAGGGCCTGGGTTCAATCTTGGGCAGGGAACTAAGATCCCACAAGCCACAAGGTGTGACCAAAACAAAAAAATAATCTGTATCTTTGAATTTTCCAAAAAACAAAACACTACTGCTGAAACTCCAGTACTTTGGCCACCTCATGCTAAGAGTTGACTCATTGGAAAAGACTCTGATGCTGGGAGGGATTGGGGGCAGGAGGAGAAGGGGACGACAGAGGATGAGATGGCTGGATGGCATCACTGACTCAATGGACGTGAGTCTGAGTGAACTCCGGGATTGGTGATGGACAGGGAGGCCTGGCGTGCTGCGATTCATGGGGTCGCAAAGAGTCGGACACAACTGAGCGACTGATCTGATCTGATCTGACTACTACCTTGGATTCCCCATCATGGTACAACTACAAGGAGGATCACACTCTTCATACTAGTAATAAATTGGTCATTTCTATCAGTAATTAAGAATAATGGCCAACACTGTCATAGAAGCTGGTAGACCCAAGCCCTCACACGGCCACCTTTCCCTTGGCCATGGCGGTGTCTACTTGTGAGGAGACCTGACAGGTATTAAGTGCCACCCTCACTGTAAGTGAGTGGGAAATCCCATCTTCTGCCCGGGGCTTCCAGGCAGGGGTGAGGGCTCGCACCACGGCCACACCGTCAAGGCCCCCGCATGCACCCCCACATCGGAGCTCCCAGGAGGCTTCAGCTCAGAAGGGGGTTGGGGATTGCTCCGAATATGGCCCTCTCCCAAGTCCACTTGGAGCCTGAGTCTCCAAGGAGGCTGGGAGGCCTTGGTGCTATTCACTCACTCAATAGTATCTGACTCTTTGTGACCCATGGACCACAGCACATCAGGCATCCCTGTCCTTCACCATCTCCTGGAGTTTGTGCAAATTCATGTCCATTGAGTTGGTGATGCCATCCAACCATCTCATCCTCTGCTGTCCCCTTCTCCTCCTGCCCTCCATCTTTCCCAGCATCAGGGTCTTTTCTAATGAGTCGGCTCTTCACATCAGGCTCTGATTGGAGGTCATTGGAGATGTGAAGGAGCAGAGTGAGAAGAGTTTGAATCTCAGGAAGGTCAAAGCACTGAGTCAGGGCCATCTATGTTCCCACCAACCCAGGACACTGTCTCAGATGCTCTTAGACAATTTGGGGGCACCTACGGCATCCAGTCTGGGCACTGGATGCTGAGATGAATAAGAAATGGCCTCTGCTATTGAGGAGCTCACAGACTCTGAGAAACCAGGGAAAAGACGCTGAGCAAGGAGCTGGGGGTTTGCTCTGAGGAGGGCACCAGGGTGGAAACTTCCCCTGACCAACGTGCTCTGGACCACAGTGAGCCCTGTAACCATTCCAGCCATTTGACCATCGGCCAAGTTTGTCTTTAGCTGGTATCTTTACTGCTGTGGATGTTGGAGTTTCTTAGAAGAGCCCTAATTTCATGGAAGGTAATTTTTTTTTCTTTTTTTTCAAAGGCAATCCACTGGAACTGTAGCTAAATATGATTTCATTTTTATGCTTCTGTAAAATTTTTTCATCTAAAAGAATGTGCCAAGAGGAAAAAGTCCACTTTAGTTTTGGAAATTACAACCTGCATAGCTCACACGTACCCACACATACACACACCCACCCCTGTACACATACATGTGTATGCATGCATGCTCAGTCACTCAGTTGTGTCTGGTTCTTTGTGACCCCATGGACTATAGCCCGCTGGGCTCCTCTGTCCATGGAATTTTCCAGGTAGGAATACTGCAGTGAATTGGCATTTCCTCCTGCCTGGGACCTTCTTGACCCAGGGATCAAACCCACGTCTCTTGTGTCTCCTACATTGGCAGGTGGATTCTTTACCACTGTGCCATCTGGGAAGCCCACACACTTGCACACAAATACACACCTGCACACACACACACACACACCCTCAGCATGGAGTGCTGCCCACAGAGAGATCTCTGAGCCTGAACTTGCACTTGTGGACACCAACTGCCTTTCTTCCTCTGTTCAGCCCCCAAACAAAGGCCCCCAAGCAAAGAAGAGCTGTCACCCCTTGCTGTGTTGTGGGGACTGGCTGGAACCTACAGGGGACACCTGCAGGGGCTGAAGGAAAACACTTCTACCTGAGGCAGCATCTGTTCGAGAGGTAGGGGCCGAGTGGGCCAGGTGAGGAGCAGTGCAAAACCTGGAAGAACGTCAAAATCAACACACAGAAATCCCTTGCATTCCTATACACTAATATTGAGAAAATAGAAAGAGAAATTAAGGAAACAATTCCATTCACCATTGCAATGAAAAGAATAAAATACTTAGGAATATATCTACCTAAAGAAACTAAAGACCTATATATAGAAAACTATAAAACACTGGTGAAAGAAATCAAAGAGGACACTAATAGATGGAGAAATATACCATGTTCGTGGATTGGAAGAATCAATATAGTGTAAATGAGTATACTACCCAAAGCAATCTATAGATTCAATGCAATCCCTATCAAGCCACCAATGGTATTTTTCACAGAGCTAGAACAAATAATTTCACAACTTGTGTGGAAATACTAAAAACCTCAAATAGCCAAAGCAATCTTGAGAAAGAAGAATGAAACTGGAGGAATCAACCTGCCTGACTTCAGGCTCTACTACAAAGCCGCAGTCATCAAGACAGTATGGTACTGGCACAAAGACAGAAATATAGATCAATGGAACAAAATAGAAAACCCAGAGATAAATCCACGCACCTGTGGACACCTTATCTTTGACAAAGGAGGCAAGAATATACAATGGAGAAAAGACAATCTCTTTAACAAGTGGTGCTGGGAAAACTGGTCAACCACTTTTAAAAGAATGAAACTAGAACACTTTCTAACACCATACACAAAAATAAACCCAAAATGGATTAAAGATCTAAATGTAAGACCAGAAACTATAAAACTCCTAGAGGAGAACATAAGCAAAACACTCTCCGACATATGTCACAGCAGGATCCTCTATGACCCACCCCCAGAATATTGGAAATAAAAGTAAAAATAAATGGGACCTAATTAAAATTAAAAGCTTCTGCACAACAAAGGAAACTATGCTGCTGCTAAGTCGCTTCAGTCGTGTCCAACTCTGTGCGACCCCATAGACGGCAGCCCACCAGGCTCCCCCATCCCTGGGATTCTCCAGGCAAGAACACTGGAGTGGGTTGCCATTTCCTTCTCCAATGCATGAAAGTGAAAAGTCAAAGTGAAGTCGCTCAGTTGTGTCTGACTCTTAGTGACCCCATGGACTGTGGCCCACCAGGCTCCTCCGTCCATGGGATTTTCCAGGCAAGAGTACTGGAGTGGGGTGCCATTGCCTTCTCTGAAGGAAACTATACGCAAGGTGAAAAGATAGCCTTCAGAATGGGAGAAAATAATAGCAAATGAAGCAACTGACAAAGAACTAATCTCAAAAATATACAAGCAACTCCTGCAGCTCAATTCCAGAAAAATAAATGACCCAATCAAAAAATGGGCCAAAGAACTAAATAGACATTTCTCCAAAGAAGACATACAGATGGCTAACAAACACATGAAAAGATGCTCAGCATCACTCATTATCAGAGAAATGCAAATCAAGACCACAATGAGGTACCATTTCACGCCAGTCAGAATGGCTGCTATCCAAAAGTCTACAAGCAATAAATGCTGGAGAGGGTGTGGAGAAAAGGGAACCCTCTTACACTGTTGGTGGGAATGCAAACTAGTACAGCCACTATGGAGAACAGTGTGGAGATTTCTTAAAAAACTGGAAATAGAACTGCCTTATGACCCAGCAATCCCACTGCTGGGCATACACACCGAGGAAACCAGAATTGAAAGAGACACATGTACCCAAATGTTCATCGCAGCACTGTTTATAATAGCCAGGACATGGAAGCAACCTAGATGTCCATCAGCAGATGAATGAATAAGAAAGCTGTGATACATATACACAATGGAGTATTACTCAGCCATTAAAAAGAATACATTTGAATCAGTTCTAATGAGGTGGATGAAACTGGAGCCTATTATACAGAGTGAAGTAAGCCAGAAAGAAAAACACCAATACAGTATACTAACACACATATATGGAATTTAGAAAGATGGTAATGATAACCCTGTAAGCGAGATAGCAAAAGAGACACAGATGTATAGAACAGTCTTTTGGACTCTGTAGGAGAGGGAGAGAGAGAGAGTGGGATGATTTGGGAGAATGGCATTGAAACATGTATAATATCATATATGAAACAAATTGCCAGTCCAGGTTCGATGCATGATATAGGATGCTTGGGGCTGGTGCACTGGGATGACCCAGAGGGATGGTACCAGGAGGGAGGTGGGAGGGGGGTTCAGGATGGGGAACATGTATATACCCATGGCAGATACATGTTGATGTATGGCAAAACCAATACAATATTGTAAAGTAATTAGCCTTCAATTAAAATAAATAAATTTAAAAAAAAAAAAAAAGGACACACGACCCCCAGCACAGCCCCGCCCCCTGCACAGCCCTGCTCCATACAGCCTTGTTCCCAGGACACCGGCGGGCTCCCCGCCAAGTCAGTCGCCTGTTTTGCTGGAAAGGAGGTTGGGCCTCACTCAGTTTGCGCTGAGGGCTCATGGGTGGTGTGTGTGTGTGCTAAGTCACTTCAGTCGTGTCCGACTCTTTACAACCCCATGGCACTGGCCCACCAGGCTCTGTCCATGGAATTTTCCAGACAAGAATGTTAGAGTGGGTTGCCATGCCCTGCCCCAGGGATCTTCCTGACCCAGGGATCCAACTCGAGCCTCTTATGTCTCCTGCATTGGCAGGCTGGTCTTTATCACTAGCACCACCTGGGAAGCCCCATGGGTGGTAGTAAAAGCAGGTAACTCTGATTGGGACTTGAACCCACTGTCTTTTAACAGAGATCACACATGGTCTCAGGACTTAATGAAGCTTGGTTTCTTGATGTCTCATTGCAGAAAGAATTCAGTGAGAGACAAAGTGATAGGTAAGAAGTGGATTTATTTAGAGAGAAATGCACTCCACAGACAAAGTATGGGTCATCTCAGAAGGTGGGGTGATTACTTTTTATGGGCTGGGTAATTTCATAGGCTAATGAGTGGTGGGGTTATTCCAACTATTTCAGGAAGGGGTGGGGATTTCCAGGAATTGGGCCACTGCCCACTTTTTGGCCTCTGATGGTTGGCTTCAGAACTGTGTTGGCACCTGTGGGTGTGTCATTTAGATGGCAATGCATTACAATGAGGGTATGCTGAAGCGCAGGGTTCACTGGAAATTGTGTCTTCCGTCATCTTGGACCGTGTTGTGTCACACCCTATGGCTATGTCATTCTTTAAAGGTGTGCCCTACCTGCTTCCCTCCTGGATAAGTGGGAGGAGGGACACAGCCAGGCCACAACCCATGACCAGTGGGGCCACGGGGTTCAGGCCTGGGTCTGACCAGTGTAGCCACCCCCCACCAGGGCTCGTACAGTTGAGGGGAAGATGGAGAGGCGCAGGACTTCTCCGATAACCTCAGACAGCTGGTGTGAGTGACGGGCTGGTGGCCCCTCGCATACATCCCAGAAAAGCAAGAGAGAGTGGGGTGTCGTAGGTTATGTTGTCTGTTTGAGATGCTCCTTGTTTCTTGAGTTCAGCTTGTATCACTATAAACGTCCCTCTGTGAATTGCTTTTGCTGAGTTCCACAGATTTTAGATTTTTTGTGTGTCCATTTTCAATTGTCTCAGGGCATTTCCTGATTTCCGCTTTGGTTTCTTCGTTAACCCACTGGGATTTTTAGTAGCATGTGGTTTAGTCCCCACGTGTTGATGTAGAATCTAAAAAAATAGAACAAATGCAGGAACTTCCCTGGAGGTCTAGTGGTAGGACTTCACTTTCCAATGCAGGAGGTGCAGGTGAGCTAAGATCCCCACATGCCTCAGGGCCAAAAAACCCAAACATAAAACAAAAGCAATATTGTAACAAATTCAATAAAGACTTTAAAAATGGTCCACATAAAAAATAAAAAAGGATGTATCTAGCAAAATAGAAACAGACTCGCAGAAATAGAAAACAAACTAGTGGTTACCAGTGGGAGAGGGGAGTGAGGAGGGACAGACTACGGTACGGGATTCAGTTCAGTTCAGTCGCTCAGTCGTGTCCAACTCTTTGTGACCCCATGGACTGCAGGAAGCCAGCCTTCCCTGTCCATTACCAAATCCCGAAGATTGCTCAAACTCATGTCCATTGAGTCGGTCATGCCATCCAACTGTCTCATCCTCTGTCATCCCCTTCCACTACTGTGGGCAAGAATCCCTTAGAAGAAATGGAGTAGCCATCATAGTCAACAGAAGAGTCTGAAATGCAGTATTTGGATGCAATCTCAAAAACGGCAGAATGATCTCTGTTTATTTCCAAGGCAAACCATTCAATAGCACAGTAATCCAAGTCTATGCCCCAAACACTAATGCCAAAGAAGCTGAAGTTGAACAGTTCTATGAAGACCTACAAGACCTTCTAGAACTAACACCCAAAAAAAGATGTCCTTTTTATTACAGGGGGCTGGAATGCAAAAGTAGGAAGTCAAGAGATACCTGGAGTAACAGGCAAATTTGGTCTCCGAGTACAAAATGAAGCAGGGCAAAGGCTAACAGAGTTTTGCCAAGAGAACACACTGGTCATAGCAAACACCCTCCAACAACACAAGAGAAGACTCTACATATGGACATCACCAGATGGTCAATAATGAAATCAGATTGATTATGTTCCTTGCAGCTGAAGATGGAGAAGCTCTATACAGTCAGCAAAAACAAGACCAGGAGCTGACTGTGGAAGTTCACGGTTCATGTCCTGTTGAAGCCTGGCTTGGAGAATTTTGAGCATTACTTTGCAAGCATGTGAGATGAGTGCAGTTGTGTGGTAGTTTGAGCATTCTTTGGCATTGCCTTTCTTTAGGATTGGAATGAAAACTGACCTTTTCCAGTCCTGTGGCCACTGCTGAGTTTTCCAAATTTGCTGACATATTGGGTGCAGCACTTTCACAGCATCATCTTTTAGGATTTGAAATAGCTCAACTGGAATTCCATCACCTCCACTAGCTTTGTTCGTAGTGATGCTTCCTAAAGCCCACTTGACTTCACATTCCAGTATGTCTGGTTCTAGGTGAGTGATCACACTATCGTGGTTATCCAGGTCATTAAAATCTTTTTTGTATAGTCCTTCTGTATATATTATGTTATATAATATACATTTATTATAATAACTTTTAATCAAGTAAAATCTATAAAATGCTGAATCACTGTGCTGTACACCTGAAACTAATATAATATTGTAAATCAACTAAATACTTCAATTAAAGAAAAGAAAGAAAGGGGAAAAAAATGAGGGAGGAGCAAGCTTGTCTGCAAAGCATTGGACTTCCCACACAGAGCTGCTGGTTCCCTTCTGGCCTGAAATGCAGTCATGAGTCCCAAGGAAGGTGGAGTCATCTGCCCAAAATCGACAAACTTTCTGTTTTTGGTGCTGAATCAGTTCAGAGTATTCTGCAGCTCTGGGTCTAAGCTAAACACTTGTGTGATTGAAACCAGCCAACCCCACAGGCATCTCTTACTGGTGCAGTGTAAACAGAACCTTTGCCTTTCCTGTCCCACCGAGAAGTGAAATAACCACCTTATAAATAAATTCACACTAAAGAAAGCTGAGCACTGAAGAATTGATGTTTTTGAACTGTGGTGTTGGAGAAGACTCTTGAGAGTCCCTTGGACTGCAAGGAGGTCCAACCAGTCCATCCTGAAGGAAATCAGTCCTGAATATTCATTGGAAGGACTGATGCTGAAGCTGAAACTCCAATACTTTGGCCACCTGATGCGAAGAACTAACTCATTAGAAAAGACCCTGAAGCTAGGAAAGATTGAGAGCAGGAGGATGAAAGCAGGAGGAGAAGGGGATGGCAGAGGATGAGATGATTGGATGGCATCACTGACTTGATGGACATGGGTTTGAGCAAGCTTCGGGAATTGATGATGGACAGGGAAGCCTGGCGTGCTGCAGTCCAGGGGTCGAAAAGAGTCGGACACGACTGGGGACTGACCTGACTGGCTGAAAGTGTAAATGACAGACAGGGGTCATTCCTTCCTTAGCAAATATTGACAGCCAGGTGTTCCGCTATCAGGTGAGAAGCAAGGTAACCCGGAGTTGACAGACAGGCACACAGCAGAACATCCTTACATTTTACTTCCCAATCTTTTTTTTAAAGACTTTTTGATGTGGACCAATTGTACAGTCTCTATTGAATTTGTTACAATATTGTTTCTGTCTTTTGCTTTGTCTTTTTGGGCCAGAGGCATGTCGGACCTTAGCTCCCCCACTAGAGATCAAAACCGCATTCCCCAAGTTGGAAGGCGAGGTCCTAAATGCTGGGCCACCAGGGGAGTCTCACATGACAGAACACAGAAAATAATACAACTTTTTGCACATTGGGATAAACTGAATAACTATATAGGGCTTAGTGGAAAAAAATTCATTACGTTATCTTTATAAACAATTATGATAAAGATAAATTTAAAAGTTTGGAGGTGATATTAAGTGTGGAATTGGTATGAAACATCAAAATATGTTTCCAAAAAAAACTTGCTCTTGCATTTATGTGCATGCTTTGCGGGGTAACCTTGTTTGTTTGAACTGGCTACAATCAGCTCCTGATCTAGGCTGTTAATTGATTCCTCAGTTGAGTGAGTGCATTTGCCCCCAAGGTCTGCAGGTAACTGGGGCAGGAACTGTTCTTCTCAGCAGGCACCCAGATACTCAGATCAGAAGGACTAGGCATGAATTCAGAAATGGTTCAGTATTAAGGTCTGGGTGTCAGAAAGGGATCTCATGTCTGGAACTTTTTTCTGCAAGTAGAGACTGGGGATTCACACTCTGGTGTGTAGTTGCTTTAAATTTCTGGTTTAGGCTGAAATCTAAGTTTATAAACAGTGCTGGAACATTTAAGAGAATATAAGTTTCATCATATTCCAAATTCATTCAAGATGACTTTGTTATCAGACCATTGAAATACTTAAGGAAAACACATGTTAAACTTACAAATGCAGTTTTCAATGCCAGAAGATGTTTCCTTAACTAAGTTTGCAATTGAAAACACATGCTAATCAAAAGCCCATTAAAAGTGATTGCTGGCTGTACCCTAGCAGTTTACAAACCAAAATAAAATTAAGAAAACAATTCCATTGTAAAATAGTATTAAAAAAAGGAAAAAAGTACTTAGGAATAAATTTAACGTAAAAATTGCAAGACTTGTATACACTGGAAACTACATAACATTGTTGAAAGAAATTTTAAGAGACCTGAAAAAAAAAAAGAACTTCCATGTTTATAGATCAAAAGACTTAATATTGTTAAGATAGCAATATTCCTGCAATTAACCAGCAGACTCAGTGCAATCGTTATCAAAAATCCCAGTAGCAGTTTTGTAGAAACTGACAAACTGACCCCAAAATTCATACAAAAATGTAAAGGACCCATAATAAGCAAAACAACTTTGAAAAAGAAAAACCAAAGCTGGAAGATTTACGTTTCCCAATTTTAAAACTAAATGCAAAGTATAATAATCAGTACAGTGTGGATCTGGCAAAAGGTTAGACAAGCAGATCAAACTAACAGGATGGAAAATCCAGAATTAAACCCTTACATTTATGGTCAATTGTTTTTTGACATGAGTGCCAAGACAATTCAACGGAGAAAGAATTGTCTTTTCAACAAACAGTGCTGACAAGTGGATCAGTCAGTTCAGTTCAGTTGCTCAGTCGTGTCCGACTCTTTGCGACCCCCATGAACCACAGCACGCCAGCCCTCCCTGTCCATCACCAACTCCCGGAGTTCACCCAAACCCGTATCCATTGAGTCGGTGATGCCATCCAACCATCTCATCCTCTGTCGTCCCCTTCTCCTCCTGCCCTCAATCTTTCCCAGCATCAGGGTCTTTTCCAATGAGTCAGCTCTTCGCATCAGGTAGCCGAAGTACTGGAGTTTCAGCTTTAGCATCATTCCTTCCAAAGAAATCCCAGGGCTGATCTTTAGGATGGACTGGTTGGATCTCCTTGCAGTCCAAGGGACTCTCAAGAGTCTTCTCCAACACCACAGTTCAAAACCATCAATTCTTCTGCACTCAGCTTTCTTCACAGTCCAACTCTCACATCCATACATTACCACTGGAAAAACCATAGCCTTGACTAGACAGACCTTTCTTGGCAAAGTAATGTCTCTGCTTTTTAATATGCTGTCTAGGTTGATCATAACTTTCCTTCCAAGGAGTAAGCGTCTTTTAATTTCATGGCTGCATTCACCATCTGCAGTGATTTTGGAGCCCAGAAAAATAAAGTCAACCACTGTTTCCACTGTTTCCCCATCTATTTGCCATGAGGTGATGGGACCAGATGCCGTGATCTTAGTTTTCTGAATGTTGTGCTTTATCTACATGCAAAGGAATGAACTTGAATCCCTACTTTGCACCGGATACAAAAATTAGCACAAAATGGATTAAAGACTTAAATGTAAAAGCTAAAACTGCTAAAGTCTTAGAAGAAAACATAGGAATAAATTTTCATGACCTTGAAGGAGGCAATGGAATTTTAAATATGTTACCAAAGCTACAAGCAAAAAAAAGGAAAGAAAGAAAGAAACTGGTTTTGCTAAATATTAAACACATTTAGGCTTCAAAGGATTCTATTATTTATTTATTTATTTATTTTTGACTGTCCTAAGTCCTTGCTGTTGCCCAGGGGCTACACTCTAGTTGCAGCTCGTGGGCTTCTCATTGCAGTGACTTCTCTTGTTGCTGAGCACAGGCTCCAGGTGCTCGGCTTCAGCAGTTGTAGCACACGGGCTCAGTAGTTGCAGTGTCTGGGCTCTAGAGAAGAGCTCTATTGCTGTGGCACATGGGCTTAGCTGCCCCAAGGCATGTGGGATCTTCTCAGACCAGGTATCGAACCTGTGTCCCCTGTGCTGGCAGGCAGATTCTTATCCACTGGGCCTCCAGGGAAGCTGCCGAGGACAGCTTCTGAAAGAGTGAAATGACAACTCACAGAATGGGAGAAGGTATTTGCAAATTATATATCTCATAAGGGATTCGTATCTAGACTATATAAAGAACTTTGACAACTCAATAGTAAAAAGACAGAACTGTATTAAAAAGCGGATATAAGATCTGAAAGAAAGAAAGAATTATATACAAGTGGCCAATAAACACATGCGAAGTTGTTTTTCTTCATTCACCAGTAGAAAAATGCTCATTAAACCTGTACACCTATCAAGATGGCTAAAATTTTAAACAATGACTAACACCAAATGCTGGCAAGGATACGGAAAAACTGGATCACTTACACATTGTTGATGGGAGTGTATGTAAAATGACATAGCACTCCGTGAAACTAAGCATGCAACCTCTTTATGATTCAGTGATTGTACTCCTGGGCACTGGTGCCAGAGAAACGAAGACTTGCATTCACACAACTCTTTGCCCATGAGTGCGCACAGCAGCTTTATTTGTACCAGCCCCAAACTGGAAACCACCCAGATACCTTCAACGGGTGACTGGTTATACAAACAGTAGTACATCCATACCATGGAACACTGCTCAGTAATTAGAAAGAAGGAATAATTGATACATATAACAACCTGGATAAATTTTCAGAAAATTATGCTGAGTTAAAAAAAAATTCCCATATACTACATATGATTCTATAAAAAAAAATCTTAAAATGACATTATGGAAATAAAGAACAGATCAGTGGACTGGGGGCTGAGGAGAGGGTGGGGCAGTCGGGTAGTGAGTGTGGTTATAAAGGACTCATAAGTCAGGTAAACCATTGGTTTCATAGTAAATGAGTGTGCTAAATTCAGAAGGTGGTAAGGCAAAGTTTCTACTGATCCAGTTAGAAATATTTATTAGAGAACCATAT
>NW_011495064.1:2603314-2609531 GCF_000754665.1 Bison bison bison
TATTTTTTGTTTTAAAAAATTTTATAGTGTTTTTTAATAAATTTTTATAAATTTTTATAAATGTGTTGGCTTCAGGTGTACAGCAGGGTGATTCAGTTTTGTGTACATACACATATATATGTTGTTGTTGTTGCTGCTTAGTCGCTAAGTCATGTCTGACTCTTTCATGACCGCATGGACTGTAGCCCAGGCTCCTCTGTCCATGGAACTCTCCAGGCAAGAATACTGGAGTGGGTACCCATTCCCTTCTCCAGGGGAGCTTCCTGACCCAGGAATTGAACCCGAGTCCCCTACATTGCAGGTGGATTCTTTACTGTCTGAGCCACCAGGGAAGCCCCTACCTGTATATTCTTTTCCATCATAACTTAAAGCATGCACAGTCAGTTGCTTCAGTCATGTTTGACTCCTTGTGACACTATGATCATACCTTTGACTGTAGCCCATCAGGGTCCTCTGTCCAAGGGATTTCTAAGACAAGAATACTGGAGTGGGTTGCTGTGCTCTCCTCCAGGGGACTGTGCCAACCCAGGGATTGGACCCATATCTCTTGCATCTCCTGCAATGGCAGGTGGATTCTTTACCACTAGCGTCACCTGGGAAGCCCTTATAGGTTATTTGTAGTTCTTGATGTTATTTAGTCGCCCATCTGACTCTTTCGAACCCATGAACTGCAGGCCTCACCATCTCCCAAAGTTTGCCCAAGTTCATGTCCATTGCATTGGTGATGCCATCCAGCCATCTCATCCTTTGACTCTCTCTTTTCCTCTGCCCTCAATCTTTCCCAGCATCAGGGATTTTTCTAATGTTTGCATCAGATGCCAAAAATACTGGAGTTTCAGCTTTACCATCAGTCCTTCCAACAAGTATTTAGGGTTGAGTTCTCTTAAGATTGACTGGTTTGATCTCCTGGGTCAAGGGTCTCTTTAGGAGTCTTCTTCAGCACCACAGTTTGAAGGCATCAATTCTTCCACACTCTGCCTTCTTTACGGTCCAGCTCTCACAACCGTATGTGACCACTGGGAAGACAATTGCCTGACTATACGGACCTTTGTCGACAGAGTAATGTCTCTCTCGGCTTTTCAACACACTGTCTAGGTTTGTTATAGCTTTCCTGCCAAGAAGCAAATGTCTTCTGATTTCTTGGCTGCAGTCACCATCTGCAGTGATTACAAGATATTAAATACAGTTCTCTGTGCTATAAAAAAAAAAAAGGACTCACAAGGGATCCTTGTGGTGGCGGAAACGTTCTGTATCTTGACTGTGGTGGTGGAGACACTAATATACACATGGTAAAACTGCACAGAACTAAATACACACACACATACAAATAAGTAAACAGTGCTGTTACTGCTAAGTCGCTTCAGTCATGTCCAACTCTGTGCAACCCCATAGACAGCAGCCCATCAGGCTCCCCCATCTTGGGATTCTCAAGGCAAGAACACTGGAGTGGGTTGCCATTTCCTTCTCCAGGAAATAGCAGTAGGAAAATCTAAACATGACCAGGGGTCTGCATCAATGTCACATCCTGGTTGTGATGCTACATGATGGTTTGCAACCTGTTATTCCAGAGGGAGACTGCACAGAGGGTACCAGGGTCTCTCTTGTGTTATTCTTAAAAGTGCATAGCAATCTACAATGATCTAAAATTAAGTTTTGTTTTTATTTTTTTAAGTGGTTTGGATCAAGAAGTAGGAGGCCTGGAATCTGGCAGTGGCTGTTCCATCAAGTCCCTGTGTAACCCTGGACAGGTCATTTCTCTCCACTTCTGTGTCAATTTCATTTCCTTATCCAGAAGATGAAGGTTTAAATGTCCCAAAGGTGTCCTTCAGTGAAGACCGTCTGGAGTCATAGCTGGGGTGTCAGCGTGACCCGAGGCCAAATGTGAAAGGCTCCTCAGGTCGATGGGACAGATCTCCAGAGGTGAGCCCTGTCGCTGGGGGTAGAGGTGGTGTCCCAGGGAAGACCTTAGGCACAGAGCTCAGGAGGCCTGGCCTGAGAGGTCACTTGCTGCTGCAGGTCCAGGGCCAGGCTGACCTAGGGCCAGTGTGCCATGTTACAGCAACATACCTGATCCCCCCGGGGAAGTGGAGAACCCAGCCAGGAGGTGCAGAGTGGACCGTGATGCTGCATCCACATAGCTACATGGGCTGATGATGGGAAAGCACTCGGCTGACTGTGAAACAGCCAGTCCAGTGCGGAGAAATGAAGCCATGCTAGGTGTTTCAAAGAGATGGGATTTAATTCAGGAAAGTTCTTCTGTCGACTTAAAAAAATGCACAAGACTTGCAAGTTAATTTTTATTTGGGGCTAAATGAGGACTGCAGCCCAGGAGACAGCACCTGAGATAGCTCTAAGAAACTGCTCCCAAGAGACAGGGAGGAAATGTCAGTGCATATCTGATTTTGGTGAAGGGGGAGTACATGCAATCAAGCATGAACTTTGCAAAAGTTTTTGCAAAAGGTTTCTACTAGTCTCATGAAGCTTCTGCTAGTCAGGAGAAACAGTCACCATCATGAAGGATTTAGTGCATTTCTAGATATGGGGCACAGGGATGGTGAAGGACAGGGAAGCCTGGCGTGCTGCAGTTCATGGTGTCACAAAGAGCCGGACATGACTTAGCGACTGAACAACAACAGGTATGGGGAGACACAAGAACTGGGCTCATAAAATCAGCTCCTGAAAGCATCTAATTATCTGAAGACCTGTCCTGCCAGTTTTTCCCAGAGTACAGAGTGCCTCATTCCTGCTCTCCACCCTGAACTCCTTTCAAGGGGTGTTGAAAATCAGCAGCTGCAGAAGCACATGATTTAATCCTTGTAGAGATGGATGGCAAGTGCCAATTTGTAGTTGACATTACACATGGTTTGAAGGGCTGAAGAACAAACAGGGGAATGAGAGGTATCTCAGAGACTATAACTGCAGGAGGCAAGTGCCAGGGGAGCAGAGAGGGAAGGTGGCCACGCCAGGAGGCATTGCTGTGGACCACTGCTCCAGGGGGACCCCTAAGGCCCCTGGAGTCCTGGGCTGCAGCAGTAGCAGCCACACGACCACTACAAGCAGAGGTTAAAGAACAACTCCTCTTTCCTTGCATCACCTTCCAACGTCTGGCCAGATTCTGCCACTAGAAAAGGTAATAAAACAGTAGCAGCCAGCGAGGAGCCTGGGAGATGATGCAGAACAGAGTCAGGGAGGGGAGCAGAGAAGCTTTCCTCTCCGAATACACAGCATCCTGTTTACACATGTGGGCACAGACCTGGAACACAAACACTTGATATGCACTTCACTCTCGATGTATGCTTTCTTTAAATATTCATATTTTTATCTTACTTGACTCCCAGAGTCATTGGTTTCCTCAAAAAAGTATAATAAATTTAAATTATAATTTAATTATTATGATTATATAATCTCATTATTATAATTTTTAAATTATAATAAAAATAATAAATATCAAACATTTATATAATAAGAAATTCCAAGATGCAAAAATAAAAATCCCTTGGAATGTTTATACCTGGGGACTGCCAATGTTAATATTTTGGTGCGGGCGCACCCTTCCTGACTGTATTTGTAAATGTCACAGGCTGATAAGGGGTCTTGGCGTCCCCATAGAGAGACAAGAAATCCAATCACGTAGGTTTCAGCAAAGGGAGGTTCTGCCTCTATTATTCTCTGTTATCCACTTTGAAGGTAGAAGGTAAGGGAGGACAGTGATCGCAGACCAAACAAATGGGCATCAAGGGAGTCGCTGGGTCCCCTGGGGGTGGGGGAGTGGGCATCAGGGAGCAGCACCAGATTTGTCCGTGGAGCGTCTAAGAGCAAGAACAGGGCTGGCGCTGCTCCTGGAGCAAAATGGGAGAGGAATGGCGGGTGTGCACTGCCCCCGCAGGTGGGCCGCTGGGGCAGTCAGAGGAATGGGCATCTCTGAAGGGCTCGGGAGGCCTTGAGAGGCAAGGTGACCGCCCCAAAGGGAATCCAGGAGTGGAGGACAACCGGCAGCCCAGAGCTGAGTGCAAGCATCAGGGAACCGCAGGTGACTGTTCCCCAGCACAGAAGCACAGGATGGAAGAAGGCAGCCTAGGATGTTACTCCAGCAGGTACAACATCGGAGAGAGACACACGCCCAGGATTCTGTCCTTGACCTCTAATTGTCCCTGGCCCCTAGCCCTGGGCAGAGGAAGAGGGATGGAGCAAAGGGGCAGAAAGACCACCCATCAGTGGAAGACCACCTATTCCCCCCATCCCTGACACACATACCTTCTTCTACTGCTGGTTTCCAAGCCCAGAGCTGTCCAGGGTGGGGAAGGGACTTTTGAATTGAATAAATCACAGTTTTAGTTCCAGACTGGACCGGATTTTTTAAATACCTGGAAACAAAACCATTCCTTGATATCTGAGAGTCAGATGAGGCTATTGCGCTCTTGAAATGAGGCCAGTCTGAATAGAGATAATCTAGAATTATAAAATACATATTGCACTTCATTTTGTTAATTGACATAAAACTGATACGAACAGTATATTAGCTTCAGGTGTACAACATAACCGTTCCATATTCATGTATACTGCAAAGTGGCCACCACAAAAGTGTGGCTCCCATCTGTTGCTGCATGACTGGCCCCTTCACCCTTCTGTCCTCCCCACAGGCCCGGGCTCTCTGATAGCCACCCGTCTGTTTTCTGTAGCTATGAGTTTTTTGTTTTGTTTGTTCATTTGTTCTGTTTTCTTTAGCAACAGACACATAGATCAACGGAATAGCATAAAGCCCTGACATAAATGCTAAATTTATGGTCAGTTAATTTACAACAAAGGAGTCAAGAATGCAAACCAGGGCAAGGACAGTCTCTTCAATGACTGGTGCTGGGAAAACTGGAGAGCTTTGTGCAAGAGGACCAAGCTGGATCCCTACCCCACACCACACACACGAGGCTAAGGCAAAATGGATGGAAGACCTGAATGTCAAATCAGAAACCGTAAAACCTCTGGCAGAAATCATGGGCAGTAAGCTCCTTGACCTTGCTCCTGGCGGTAGTTTTTTGGATCGGACTCCAAAGGCACTGGAAATGAAAGCAAAAATTCACAGATGGGACTACATCAAACTAAAAAGCTTATGTTCAGCCAAGAAAACCATCAAAAAAATAAAATGTTTAAAAACACTGCATTTCAAAGGCTTAGTATGGGGAAAAAGTGTAAAATATCTCCTATTTTACATTAACTGTTTAAATCATAATATTTTACATATACTGGGTTAAATAAAATACATTGTCATCATTGTTGTTCGATCACTAAGCTGTGTCCGACTCTGCGACCGCATGGACTGCAGCATGCCAGGCTTTCTTGTCCTTCACCATCTCCTGGAGTTTGCTCAAACTCATGTCCATTGAGTCGGTGATGCCATCCAACCATCTCGTCCTCTCATCCCCTTCTCCTCCTGCCCTCAATCTTTCCCAGCATCAGGATCTTTTCCATTGAGTCAGCTCTTCACATCAGGTAGCCCATACATTATACATTATAATAAAATACTTTATTAAAATTAATTAACTCTACTCATCCCATTTTGCTTTTTCTACTCTGGCTACTAGAATGTTAGAGTTAAACGTGCAGCCATGTGGCTTGCTCGTGTTATCTTTTTGTTGGACAACAAGGCTGTGAGGAGAGAAGCTGAGATTTCAACCAGGAGTCAGGAGAAGAAGGACTCTGCATGGTGTTTGAAGGGCAGGGTAAGGAAGAAGGAAATAAAGTAGCTTCTATATCTCCTAGCAAGCCCAGCCCCTCCCATAGACTGACGTTCATGAGCGTTTGTGTGAGGCAATTGAAAAGCAGCTGCATTTTAATTTTTTAAAATATGTCTGTCTATTTATTTGGCTGTGTCAGGTCTTAGTTGCAGTGTGTGGGCTCTAGCTTCCTGACCTGGAATCGAACCCAGGGCCTCTGTGTGGGGTGCACAGAGCCTCAGCCACTGGACTCAGCAGGGAGGCTGCTGCATTTTAATTTTCCTCTGTTCCTTCAGTTCACTCTTCACCCCCAGATTCAAGGGCTTTGCAGGGCAGCTGTGATCCGCAGACCCTACATGAGGAAGGTTGTGTTTCTGTCCGCCCTGCTGCTTACTCTGCTTACTAAGGGACCCTGGGAAGACAGCCTGGCCTCCAGTCCTTCCAGTCCCTCAGTGTGGCCCCTTCCCACCAGAGGCAAGACCACCCCAGGGCCCTCACTCGCTGACACC
>NW_011495064.1:2609703-2619294 GCF_000754665.1 Bison bison bison
AGCCAGTTCCTCCCTCTCTGGACTTTTCAGGCTCAAATTTGATTCCAGTCCCTGTGTCCCTCAGACTGTGCAGTCACAGGTTAGACTCTTCAAGCAGGCTCCAAGGCCTGAACTTGAAGCAGATTGTCCCCACTCCCTTCCCCTGGAGATAAGCTCCAGGCCCCCCCGCCAAACTCCTTCTCATTTCCAAATCTCAGCCGTTTACCCTGAGATGTGAGCCCACAGTTAGGGTCTTGTAACTGATTTCCACCACTGCATCACCAAGCTGTAGGACATGCACGCCTGGGGATTCCCACAAGAGCCTCCCTGTCTGTCCGGCCAAAGAGCCCCTAGTGTGACCTAAAGCCATGACATTCCTGCCAAGCTGACCTCCGGGCCCTTTCCAGGTTTCCCCACCAGGTACCCATGACCTCACAGTGCCACGCTCACTCCCGTGAAGTTGGTTCCACTCTGGTCTCTGTTCTTGAACTTTTTAGAACATCTCGCGCAGCTGCGTGTTGCACCCTAACATTCTCCAAGCCCTCGGTCAAGTGCAGAACCCAGCCTCTAGCCACCACTAGGTTGCACTTGGCCCCTCCTGCTAACAACCCAGGAGATGTAGAGACACAGGTTCTGTCCCGGGGCTGGGAAGATCCCCTGGAGGAGGGCATGCAACCCCCTCCAGTATTCTCGTCTGGGAAGGTCCCCTGGAGGGGGGCATGCAACCCCCTCCAGTATTCTCGTCTGGGAAGATCCCGTGGGTGCAGGGGCCTGGCAGGCTACAGTCCGTGGGGTCACTAAAGAGTTGGACACGACTGAAGTGGCTTATCACAGACGCATGTGGATGGGCTCCAGGTAGGAGAGGCTGGCTTAACCCTTTAGCAGCTCAAGAGGTGGAACCACGAGTGTGTCTACTTCACAAGTGAGGAGACTGAGGCTTCTGGGGGTGGGGGGGGAGGTGGAATGACGACACAGCCTCTGGTGACAGAAGCAGACCTGAACTCACGATATGTGACCCACATCCAGCAGCCCTCCCAGCGCTGGCTGAGGGCCCCTTCCTGAGGTCCCCACAGCTACGACAATATCCAGTCCAGGGACCAGGAGCCGGGACAAACCTCCCCGTAACCAGAGCTGCAGGGCTGAGGGCCCAGCCCGCCCTCAGTCAGTCCCGCCGTGGGCTTGTGGGCTCCAGTTCTCCACCCAGACGGAGGATTAAGGGCACCCAGTGACCAGTGGCACAGCCCAGCACACGCTGGCAATGGCCAGTCCTGCGCCAGCTGTGGAGTGTTGGAAACCCAAATCACATTCCAGGGTCTCTCATCCAGCCGTGCACCCTGGAGCCGGTCGCAAGAGGTGTGTGGACACCCTTGTGTGTACATAGTTGGTACCTGTCCAGTCCCCGCACGTTAGAGGCCATGGTGGTGGGGGGATGCTCTGCAATGGGAGAGCCAAAATGGCGGGGTCATCGTGACTGTGATGGGAAGCCTAGGATTTGACTCCAGAAGAAATGAGAAGTGACTCAAGCTAGCCCCTCCACAGGGAGCCTGAGAAACCTAGTTGACCCCACCCCACTTGCCACACACGAGTGGCCTCTGCAGCAACGGTTGCCTGGTCCCTGGTCCGCGGGTGTGAGCACCTGCGTGGCCCTGCTGGCAGCCTGCTCTGGTTTGGAGCTGTAAGTAACAAAGAGTCTGCCTTTCATCTATCTGAGGACCTTTGTGCTGGGCACCATCAAAGGGACCTTTAAGTCTCAGAGAACAATTGGTGCTGTGAGCAGGATGGCGTGGCCGTGACCGCTGGCCCTTGGACAGCTCTGTAGGGAGACTGCTCTCGATTTATTTGTTGGTTCTAGTCCACAGTGAGAGGAGAAGGCTTGAGACAGAGCTGGGGCTCCTGGGTCGGGCTTGCTGCTGCTCCGTGACCGCGACTCTCCCCTCGCCCAAGCATCCTCAGCGCGAGAATGTCCACGTGAAGGGTGCTCGCTGGCCAAGCACCAGGACCGCACGTGCCTTCGGGCAGCCCTCTCTAGAGCCACAGGGGAGATGTGGCTGATCGAGCAGCACTCTCTGGGTTGGTCGTTCCTCTGTCTCCAGAAGAACCTGCATTTATCCAGAACCTCGTCCTATCTCCAGAGTCATTTGTTTTAAGTAGTCCTTTGGGGCAGGACCCTGATTTCTCTGTTGTTGGTTGGACCCCCCGAGGTAGAGAAACGATCCTCGTCTCACTGTGCATGCTGCTCGGGTGCTTTATGGTTGCATAACTCACTGTGGGACTCACATTAAAGGGCTCAGTTGCAATAGAGCTTTGTTTTGAACACTCTCTTGACCCACTTTTGAGGCCGCGGTTGGAGGCTTGTCATTTCCCTTTCTTGAGCAGCTGATCAAGTCCACACTCCAGCCACTTCCCTTATCAGGTTCTGCTTCATGGCCTGTGACCAGATGCCACTCGTACGGGACAACCAGGGGTAGGCCCTAGGCCCTGGGGTTTATAATGCCAAGTCATTCAGATTAGCCAGTCCGTGGGGAGCCTGTGAAATCTAGTTAGCCCCATCCCACTTGCCACACCCAGGCTGCTCCCCACAGCTCCAGCTGCCTGTTTTTCTACCCCTAGGTGCTGGGTCCCCCAGACTGGCCCTGCCTGGAGGCCTTCTCCCACCTGGAGCTGTAAGTAAGAAAAAATTCTGCTTTTCATCTACCCGAGTGTGTGTGTGTGTGTGCGCATGTGCATCCAAGTGTTGTGTCCACCCTCAAAAGAATCTTTAAGGACTTCCCTGGTGATCCAGTGGCCAAGACTCTGTGCCCTCAATGCAGGGGGCCCAGGTTTGAATCCTAGTCAGGGAACTAGATCCCACATGTCTGCAACTGAGAGTTTGCATGCCACAGCCAAAAATCCTGCATGCCCCAACAAAGACTGAAGCTCCCATATGCCGCAGTTAAGACTCAGCACAGCCAAATAAATAAATACTAAAAAAGAATCTTTAAATCTTGTAAAACACCAGCAGACCAAACCCTTTCTGACTCAGGAAAGGCTGGGAAGCGCTAAGCCTGAGCGGGTGTCACGGAGCTTTCAGGGACCTGGGACCTGACCAAAATCTGGGTCTTGAGCAAAGAAGAAGGCATGTGGGGGTGAATGTGGGTAGGCTGCCTCCAGGGGCAGCCCAAAAGGACAAAGGAAGTTGCTGCCCACTCGAAACTATTCCCCTGCTTGTCCTGGGTCAGAACCACCAGAGAGACATCATGACAGCCAGGAAGACGGATCATTCATTCACTCCCTCACTTATCCACACGCTTGGTCATTCACACATTGACTCACTACTTGTTCATCAAACATGTACACTGTAGGCCATAAGGATAGAAAGATGATTAAGATTGCTCCTTCCTTGAAAAGCTCCTAGACCTGTTCCACGGGTAATAAATAATTACTGTGGGAGACATAAGGTGCCAGGAGAGCCCTGGGAAGAAGCCGGCCTTAGAGTGCAGGAAGGAGAGGTGGTGGGGCCACACAGGTGTGTACCTGGAGTCGAGATGCACCAATGAGAGAAGAAGCGAAAGGTGAATGCACAGACACAGACAGGGCAGGGAAGTTTCTCGCCACCTGTGAGCATCACATCAGACATCACTTCAAGGGAAAAATGAGAGCCTGTGGATGGATTTCTGGCTGATCTCCAAGGATGAGGAAATGTACATCAACAGAGAAAATGAGGATGCCCATGGGAGATTTTAGAAAGTAGGGTAGCCTCATGTAGGCAGCGCACATCATAACCCAGACTTCAGATGTTTCAGATAGTGGCACTTCCGGATCCTGTTCAGAGGCCCAAGGTTTCCAACCCAGGGCGTGGCTGCAAGCACTTGCTCTAAGGCAGCTCCAGCATTGATTGCGTTAACTGCAGACTAATTCGCGCGTGTGTGCATGTGTGTGTGTGTGTGTGTGTGTGTGTTAATCACTCAGTCATGTCCAACTCTTTGCAACCCCATGGACTGTAGCCCATCAGGCTCCTCCATCCATGGGATTCTCCAGGCAAGAATACTGGAGTGGGCTGCCATTCCCTGCTTCAGGGGATCTTCCCAACCTAAGGACTGAACCCAGTTTTCCTGCTTTGCAGCCAGATCCTTTACCATCTGAGTCACTGGGGAAGCCCAGTTCTTGTGTGTAGAAACGTGAACGACCAGTGATGCTTTGTGAATTAGGCTGGCTTTTCAAAGGATCTCACCATGCTACCTGCTGAGATTCCTTTACTCACTCAGCAACTATTACTGAGGACCCTCTCCGTGCCAGCGGTGTTGCAGGCTTGGAGAACAAGGCAGGTGTTCCAGAGGGCAAATGTTCATTAAACAAGTAATTAGTAATGCATGCATGCTAAGTCGCTTCAGTCGTGTCCAACTCTTTTTGACCCCATGGACTGTAGCCCACCAGGCTTCTCTGTCCATGATATTATCCCAGCAAGAAGGCTGAAGTGGGGTGCCATTCTATTCTCCAGGGGTCTTCCCAACCCAGGGATTGAGCCCACATCTCCTGCAGCTCCTGCTTTGACAGGTGGATTATTTGAGCCACTGAGGAAGCCCTGTAAATAGTAATCATATTCATTAAACCAGTAATTTTATTTTTGAAAGATTTTTTTCATGTGTACCATTTTTTTAAAGTCTTTATTGAATTTATTACAATATTGCTCTGTTTTATGTTTTGGGTTTTTTTGGGGAGGTGGCTGTGAGGCACGTGAGATCTTAGCTCCCCAACCAGGGATCGAACCCACAGCCCCTGCATTGGAAGACAAAGTCTTAACAACTGGACAGCCAGGGAAGAAGTGGCTGATTTTCAACTGAAGAAAGTGCCATAAGAAATGATGTGGGGAAAAAATAAGTGAAGTGGGGAGGCGGGTTTGTCAGGGAAGGTCTCTGAGAGATCAGGTGCCTGAGTCCCCCAGGAAAAAGTGATCAGGTGGGGAGAGCACACAGGCCCGGACGTGGGAACATACTTCCTCTGCTCAAGGAGTGGAAAGAAGGGTGGTGAGACCCTGAGATGAGGGTGGGGTGGGCAGGGCAGCTGGGCGGCGCTGGGGAGGAGAGCCCACCAGAAGGCTGTAAGCGCAGGCTTGATGTGCCCTGAGCATGGCTGGAGAAAACCACCTCCAGACCTGCATGGAGGCCGCATCGTGGCAGTGGCAACGGAGTCTTCGGGCTCGGACCAGGGCGGTGGGGGAGAGGGAGCAAAAGGACCGAGGGCGGAACCTTTTGGAGTCTCCATGGGTCGTGGTGTCAGGATGATGAGCGGGAAGTCAAGCTGCCCAGGGGATGTCCACAGACCCGGCATTCCACCAGGAGAGCAGTGCCTTCTGGCTTCAGTCTCACTTCTGCTTTCTAGGGCTCTACATGCCCTCCACCCATTTATGCACTGGTCCTGCCCTGCCTCCATGCCCCACCCAAAGCTGAGGGTTCTACAGTTTGTTCAAGGGCCGAGCTCTCTTCTCTGCATTGTCAGCTCTGTCCATCAGGCCACAGCTGATAAAAACAAACCCAAATTGCTACTTTTCCCTAGCGGATGCCAGAGAAGGCAATGGCACCCCACTCCAGTACTCTTGCCTGGAAAATCCCATGGATGGAGGTGCCTAGAAGGCTGCAGTCCATGGGGTTGCTGAGGGTCAGACACGACTGAGTGACTTCACTTTCACTTTTCACCTTCATGCATTGGAGAAGGAAATGGCCTCCCATCCAGTGTTCTTGCCTGGAGAACCCCAGGGATGGGGCATCCTGGTGGGCTGCCGTCTATGGGGTCACACAGAGTCGGACACGACTGAGCGACTTCACTTTCACTTTCACTCTCATGCATTGGAGAAGGAAATGGCGACCCACTCCAGTGTTCTTGCCTGGAGAATCCCAGGGATGGGGAGCCGGGTGGGCCGCCGTCTGTGGGGTCACACAGAGTCGGACATGACTGAAGCACTCAGCAGCAGCAGCAGTGGATGCGCTGGCAGACAGAATCCAGAGCCAGGAGCCAAGATTACATACAACTTCCCTTCTGGCCCCAGCCTGGGGGCTTTTGAACCAAGAGTTGTGAAGTTTTTAGTGGCCAGTCACCAGACCGCCTCCTGCTTTCCAATGCAGGGAGAAGTTGGTGGCCACAAAGACCACAACACAGTGGAAATGATGCATCGGCACAGGAGCAAAGCAATCAATGGGAGAAAGCAGTTCATTACTCCACGTTCACTCACTCAGGACGCTCAGTCGTGTCTGACTCTGTGCGACCCCATGGACCACAGCCCACCAGGCTCCTCTGTTCATGGAATTTTCCAGGCAAGAATACTTGAGTGGGTTGCCGTTTCCTCCTCTAGGGGATCTTCCTGACCCAGGGATTGAACCCATGTCTCTTACATCCCCGGCACTGGCAGGCAGATTCTTTATCGCTAGTGCCACCTAAGTTACTCTAGTGTGTGTGTGTTAGTCTCTCAGTCATGTCCAAGTCTTTGCAACCCCATGGACTGTAGCCCGCCAGGCTCCTCTGTCCATGGATTCTCCAGGCAACAAGACTGGAATGAGTCACCATTTCCTTCTCCAAGGGGATCTTCCTGACTCAGGGATTGAACCTGGGTTTCCCGCATTGCAGGCAGAATCTTTACTGTCTGAGCCACCAGAGAAGCCCCAAATAACTCTGCTGCTGCTGCTGCTGCTGCTAAGTTACTTCAGTCGTGTCTGACTCTGTGTGACCCCATAGACGGCAGCCCACCAGGCTCCCCGGTCCCTGGGATTCTCCAGGCAAGAACACTGGAGTGGGTTGCCATTTCCTTCTCCAATGCATGAAAGTAAGAACTGAAAGTGAAGTCACTCAGTCATGTCTGACTCTTAGTGACCCCATGGACTGTAGCCCACCAGGCTCCTCCGTCCATGGGATTTTCCAGGCAAGAGTACTGGAGTGGGGTGCCATTGCCTTCTCCACCAAATTACTCTAATGTGGTATTAATTAACACAAGTATAGTAGCACTTGAAACCCATGAGAAAAAAATGGGGTGACATGTGTGATGTGGTGACCTTACTCCAGGGCTTCCCCAGTGGCTCAGTAGTTAAAAAAAGAACCACCTGTCAATGCAGGAGACAAAAGAGACCTGAGTTCGATCCCTGGGTCGGGAAGATCCCCTGGAGAAGGGAATGGCTACCCACTCCAGTATTCTTGCCTGGAGAATCCTATGGACAGAGAAGTCTGTCTCAAAGAGATGGACACGACTGAGCAACTAACACACACATGGTTAGAAAAGTGTTTCCTTTTAAGTTGTTTAAATAAACCATTCTTTTTATTTTATTGATTAGTTCAAATGAAACTCAAAAGGTTCAGAAGGGTGAATGGAGAAAAATAAGTTTCTTTTCACGTCTCTCCCTCAACCACCCAGCTGACCTCGCAGGAGGCAACCATCACTACCAGGGCCTGTGCACACGTCCCAGACATCACAGCCACCTAAAAGCAGGTGCGAGACCAGTGGGGGCAGACCAGACAACACACTGCATGTGGCTGGGACAGCAACCCATCGTACGGAAAGAGGAAATTGGCTCTCTACCTTCACCATGTATACACGTCACTTCTACATGGATTAAAATCCTGAATGAAAAAAGGAAAAACCATAATCAGTATAGGGATGAGTTTCTTGAAACACAGAAAACATGAACTATGAGGGAGAAGGCTGAGAAAGTCTATCTACTTCATTAAAAACAAACAAATTGGGCTTTCCGGGTGGTGCAGTGCATGAGACGCTGCCTGCCGATGCAGGGGACATAGGTTCGATCCCTCGTCCAGGAGGAGTCCGCAGCCCGCGGAGCAACTATTGAAGCTGAGCTCTAGAGCCCGGGCACCACAACTACTGAACTGCATGTGCCTAGAGCCTGGGTTCTGCCGCAAGAGAAGCCCAAGCACCGCACAACGAAGAGGAACCCCCACTCGCCGCAAACAGAGAAAGCCGGCGAGCAGCAACGAAGTCTCAGTACAGCCAGAAATAAATAAAAGCTTCTGTTAGTCAAAAGGCAAGTCCTAGTCTGCGGAAAAACATTCCAAAGGATAAAACTGACCCAGCACTAATACTCGAAAATACAAAAAAAAAAAACCAAAAACCACCTACAAATACCTTCTCAGACCTACTAGTTTGGCAAAATTTAAAGAGTTTGAGAATGCTAGGTCTTGAAGACAGGAAGTTACAGGATTGGTACTCTGGAAAATAGCCACATCAACAAAACAAAGAGGGAGAAAACCATATGATCATCCCAACTGATGCAGAAAAAGTATTTGACAAAATTCAACAACCTCCATGGTAAGAACACTTGACAAATTAGGAATGAAGGGAAACTATGGCAACATGATAAAAGCACGTATGACAGATCCATGATGAACATCATACTCAGTGTGAGATGCTAAAGGTGTATCCTCTAAGACCAGGAACAAGGTGAGGTGCCCACTTGCACCACTTCTCTTCAACATAGTACTGGAAGTTCTAGCAAGATCATTAGGCAAGAGGTAGAAACAAAAAGCATTCAAACTGCAAAGGAGGAAGTAAAATTGTCTCTGTTTGTAGACAGTCTGATCTTACATGTAGAAAACCCTAAATATCCCACCAAAAAAAAAAAAGCCACCAGAAAACTATTAAAACTAATATAGAATGTAAAATGGTTCAAAGTGAAAGTGAAGTCACTCAGTCATGTCCGACTCTTTGCGACCCCATGAACAGTATAGCCTATCAAGCTCTTCTGTCCATGGGATTTACCAGGCAAGAGTGCTGGAGTGGATTGCCATTTCCTTCTCCAGGGGGTCTTCCTATTTTACAAGAAAAACAGTATAGTGGATTCCTCAAACAGAATGAAAATGACCACATGACCCAGCAATTCCACTTCTAGGTATACATCAGAATTGAAAGCAGGGTCTTGGGAAGATAAGTGTACACTCCTGTTCATAGCAGCATTCTTCACAGACACTAGATGAGGAAGCAACCCAAGTGTTCATTTAAGGATAAACAAAATGTGCTACACATTAACACATACAGTGGAATAAATATTATTCAGCCTTTAAAAAGGAAGGAAATTCTGACACAAGCTACAACATGGATGAGCCTTAAGGACAATATGCTAAGTGAAATAAGCCAGTCACGAAAAGACAAAATGCTGTATAATTTGAGTTATATGATTTGAGGCATTTAGAGTAGTCAACTTCATAAAAAGAGTAAGTCTGATGGTGACTGCCAGGGGCTGGGGATAAGAGGGGTGGGAAGTTATTGCTCAGCAGGTTAAGGAACAGCAGTTTGTGAATGGACTTAGTACCACTGAACTGCACACTCGAAAAATGGTTAAGATAGCAAATTTTATGTGAAGTGTATTTTACCACAATTTTTAAAATTGTTTTCTAAGTAGCAGTTTTGTTGGGCGATTAATGATAGAACATATGTAGAATAGTGAGCCCAGGAAATTAGCTGAGCTGATCCCTCCTGGTTCGCACAACTAGGGCCGTGCACACCCACGCTGTGTCACCAACTGTGTGAGCTACCATAGATCTCTGGCGAGAGACAGAGAGACGGTGACTGGGCGGGGCCTGGGCTGGTTAGGAGGAGGGGCCTGGGGGCAGGGAGGGGCTCCTGCAGATGGCGGGCGG
>NW_011495064.1:2619516-2622870 GCF_000754665.1 Bison bison bison
TAGGAGAGGGGAGGGTGGTCACGCCCTCACCACCTCCATGGGCCAGGACTCAGACACTAGCTGGATGCAGGTGTGTGCAGGGGGAGAGAACCCAGACCCTCTGAGCTGGACCCGAGGCCTGAGCTTTTCATGGCGGAGAAATAGAACCTTCTGGGCTGAAGGCAGCTGCTCAGAACCCCAGTGACCAGGGCTGACCCCAGACTGAGCCCGAAGGGGCTGCTGCCTCTGTACATACTTCTGAGCTGGCTGGGTCTCACTCACCCCACAGTCCCAGGAGGCCACCAAGGGTGGAACGTCCACAGCAGGCTGGCTGGGTGACTGTGGTGGGGAGAGGGAAAGGAGGATCTGCCCACTGCAGCCCTGGGGGCGGGGGAGAGCGCCTGGTTCACATCCTGATGAGACGCCAGCTGACAGCACAGTGGGCATCACGGGGTGAGCTGTGGGGGAAGCACGTCCATCAAGGGTGGGTTTCTCCTGGGCTGAGAAATTTTGTTTGCTCATGAAAATTCTAGTTTCTTTTTGAACCTGTTTCCTTCCCTGGGGTTGCAAGGCCAGGAGGACCCCTTTTAGGAACACAAAGTTAGGCGGTGGTGACGCCCACGGATCACCCTTTGGTTTAGGTCTCGGGGTCGGTGTGGATGGACTTCCATAGCTTTGGCATCTTCTGAGTTACAGGAATTCACAGCTGGCGTCTCCCAGGCGATGAGTACAGAAACCCCCACTTGCAGAAAGAGGAAGGGACAAAAACAGCCTCAGGCACCGGAGGTGACAGCCAGGAACAGGGGTGGGGCTGCAGGTATGTGAGTAACAGCCAGAATGTTCTCTAATGGAATCTGGGTCCAGTAAGGGAGAGGACGTCTCCGCTGAGAATGAAGGTGTGTGAGAGGGCACACGGTGACAGTGACGCATCCCAGGGGACTCTGGTGAGCACTGGTTCATTCGGGCTTCCAAGTCCCGAAGGTGACCACGTGGCAGGCACCACAAAGGGCACACGACACCCATTATCTCATTTAATTCACAAATATCCCTGTGGGAGGGGATTACTCTCATTCTATAGACAAGCAAATCAAGACCCAGAAATCAAGTCGTTCATCTGAAGTTGCTCAGTGAGTAAACAGAAGGGATTTTCAACCCAGATATACCAAACTCACTCTCAACAAGCTGAGGGTTCTCCAAGGTGTCTGGTTAGATGCCTGTTGTATATTCAAGGTGGGACGAGAGAGAGGGCCGTAACTGTGATAAAATTAGGGGTGCAACCCTGACGCACTATGCGGCTGTTTTTCCTTTTTTTTTTTTTTTACTGTGGTGGGTCTTCTTTGCCTCACGCGGGCTTTCTCTAGCTGTGGTGAGCAGGGCTACCCTTTGTTGCAGTGCACGGGTTTCTCACTGAGGTGCCTTCTCTTGTTGCAGAACATGGGCTCTAGGCACGCAGGCTTCAGTAGCTGCAGCATGCAGGCTCAGCAGTTGTGACCCAAGGGTTTTAGAGCACGGCCTCAGTAGCTCTGGTGCACCGGCTTAGTTGCTCCAAGGCATGTGGGATCTTTTCAGAGCAGGGATTGAACCGGTGTCCCTTGAATTGCAAGATGGATTCTTAACCACTGGACTACCAGTGGAGCCTGTATGTGGCTGTTTTTGTGGAAGATGCTCTGCAGAAGAGAAAGCCAGGGGCCACAGTTCAGAACAACCAGGTTCCTGGATGGTAATGTGAATGATAGGTCCTTTTTGCAGGAAGAAAACCCAGGACAAGGGGACTGCGACACCAGCCCAGGCAAGCAGAGAGCAGAGCTGTTCATCAGCGGGGACCCCATGGCTCCCTGCCCACGGCCTCAGAGGCGCAGCTGTCTCTGCCTAGCCACACTTCCAGCCTGCCTGCTAGACGGCGGGACCATGTGAGGGCAGAGAGAAAGAAGATGGCGTTTCCGAAAGTGGGGAGCTCTGAGGTTCATGGTCTCCTACCCCCAGCTGGTTGGGCTGCAGGCATCAGCTCCTGGTGGGGCAGAATGCAGAGCCTCCCCAGGTCAGCAGGCTGGAGCCAAGATGCTTTCCTGAATGGGATTTCCAACGACAAGCTCTCTGTTCCTTGTCCGTGCATGCATGCTCAGTCATGTCCGACTCTGTGACACCATGGACTGTAGTCCGACAGGCTCCTCTGTCCATGTGATTCTCCAAGCAAGAATACTTGAGTGGGCTGGCATTTCCTCCTCCAGGGGATCTTCCCAACCTAGGGATGGAACCCAGGTCTCCTGCACTGCAGGCGGGTTCTTTACCACTGTGCCACTTTGGAAGTCCCCTGTTTCATGTCCACTATTCATGAAAAACTGACATCTCTCTCCTCCCCTCAGCCTCCCCATTCCCTTACCCATCAATCTTGCCCCCAGAGGGATCCACTGTGAAAAGTGTGGCTTCTGTCCTACGAGGGAATCATTTATCTACATATTTACAAATTGATATTTTCTTAAAAGAAGATTGCGTGCAGTGTACTGGCCGGCAGCCTCCCCATTTCATCTCTGAATGGTGGGCTTTCCTGGCTCCTCAGTCTGCATGTGGATGCCTAGTGTCCTTCTCTGGCACAGATGGCATGGCATCCCACAGTGCAGACACAGCCCTTGTGGGCCCGGGTGCTGAGTGGATATAGTCACAGGCCTTCTTAAGAATGGGTTTCGCACAGAGTTGCTCCTTCCCATCAACTAACCAGAGGTGGGGACAGGGGAGCTGGGGAGGTGACATCTTGCCCCAGAGGATCTGGTAATCCCAGGACTCTGGTCCCTCTGATGTTTAAGGGATTTATAGGAGATGACGGACCCAAGGGGTGATGTGGCTAGGGGATTGACAGTTGGGAAATGGATGAGGTCTAGAAAGTCTTTTGTCTAGGAGGGGTGGGCCTGTGAGGCTACAGGGTCTGAAACACCTCCCATGGTGCAATGGTAGCTCCACATAGTCAGGCCTGCTGCCCTCAAAGAGCTGAGCTGCAGCCTCCTTCTAGGGGCTGAGGTGCCATCCACTCCGGGCAGCCAGGCTGTGTCCTGCAAACCTCTGGGTGCAGCTCTCTGGAGCCTCCGTCTCGATCACCCAGGTGAAGCACTGGCAGCTCCCCTCCCTTCCTTACAAGAGCTCTGCTCTTCTGAGTCATGGACCAAGCAGTGGGGCAGCCAAGAGCCTTTCCTTTCTTTTTTTTAAGCCCCAGAGCTGCAAAAACTGGTCTGTTTATAGTGATAGAAATCAACTTACCCAAAGGACATGCTTCCTGGCAAGTCCAGGAGACCAGTGGGACACAGCCACCATGGAGCCTGAAGGGTCCTGGGTTCCCCAGAAGCCCGCTGGCATGCGTAATGTCGCCCTCCTTTCTCACTGCCT
>NW_011495064.1:2623016-2636862 GCF_000754665.1 Bison bison bison
AAATTCTAGGTATTGAGAGGTGAGGGTCATAGGCTTCCACATTGGAGAAGGAAATGGCAACCCACTCCAGTGTTCTTGCCTGGAGAATCCCAGGGACAGGGGAGCCTAGTGGGCTGCCATCTATGGGGTCGCACAGAGTTGGACACGACTGAAGTGACTTAGCAGCAGCAGCAGCAGCAGCAGTGGTAAAGAATCTGCCTGCTAATGCAGGAGATGTGGGTTTGATCCCTGGGTGGGGAAGATGCCCTGGAGGAGGAAATGGCAACCCGCTCCAGTACTCTTGCCTGGGAAACCCCATGGACAGAGGGGCATGGTGGGCTCCAGTCCATGGGGTCACAAAGAGCTGGACATGACTTAACAACTAAACAACAAAACCAAGGGCTGAATAAACAAGTTCCTGCTACTCTTCAAAAGGACATGCCATTCTTCTGCACTGAGTTTCATAATCTGCTTGGCTGAAGTTTTACGGTTTTATTATGTTTTCTGATTTTATGCTGTCCCAGATCTCCAGGGTCCCTATGCCAATGCATAGAACTACGGGCTGGTCCCTGGACCCCTGTTTTTGTCCCAAGCTCTTGGCACTGACCACGCCTTCCAAGGACTAAAGAGACATGGGCACCTGCTGGACTCCCCTCTCTTCCCTGGAGGACTCACACTGGCCTTGGCAAAGGCCCTCATGGCTGCCACACGGGATGCTCCCAGGGACAGTGGGCCCCCCCTCCACCTCTCAGGCTCTCGCATCCCTCCCTCCTCAGCCTGGTCACCTGTGCTCAGACATAGTGGGCGTGGCACTTGGAGGGTGTGTTTGAAACTGACTGAATGAACAGGTCACCAGGTGGAAACTGAAGCTCAGCGAGTTTCTGCCTCTGAGTTTCAGGTCTGCCTCTTCACGAGTCCTAAAAGGTGATGTGCGGGACTTCGCTGGTGGTCTAGTGGCCAAGACTCCGCCTCCCAAGTCAGCAGGCCAGGGTTCAACCTCTGGCCAGGGAACTAGATCCCACAGGCCACAATTGAAAGAATCCGCACACCAAAATGAAGCCTGAAGATCCTGTGTGCCGCAACTAAGACCTGAACAGCTAAATCGATCAATCAGTATCTTACAAAATAAAACTAAAAATAATGTACAGAGTGAAAACAGTTGCCTTGGTTTGGAAGAGATGGGTGGGGGCATCAGTACAACTTTCCTTACTAATATACATTAGTAAGTGTATTTTTCCCAAGAGAAAACAAATGCAGAGAACAGACAGCAAAAGAGGGCCCACCAGCACAGTAGGTGGGAGGCAAAAGGCTTCCCAGGTGAGTGGTTTCTCTGGGAGTGGGTGACTGGTCCTCCAGAAGAGGTCAGTTTCCACAGGGAGGCCTTAGGAGGAAGCCCAGGTAGAAGTGTGAGTCTGAGAGCAAAATACCTGCGATCAAGGCTGTTCCAGGATGCACCTGCAAAATTCTAATGTTTACTCAATTCTTCACAGTCTGAAATGCATGCTGTGTGGCAAAGGCTATTTGAGTGAAACCTGGAAGAGACAAGCTTAACAGGAAGCAGCCGGTCTGCCCCAACCTGCTTGGAGGGTGAGTCGGCCTCTGGGGGCCCCCGGCCCAGCCCTCCCTGTGCACCGAGTGCTTCCTGATATTTTGGGTGACTTAGGCCAGATTCCGGCACAACTCGAGGGGCAGAGGGTGAGCTCTTCTGCAGAGGTGAGGGTCCTGCCGCTCTCCAGGGTGGAGAGATTGAGTCGGATTAGTCTCAGGGCTGGGTTTCCCAGGTCATGTTAGCAGTAAATAACCCGATTGCCAATGCAAGAGACATAAGAAACAGGGGTTTGATCCCTGGTTCGGGAAAATCCCTGGAGGAGGGCATGGCAATCCAATCTAGTATTCTTGCCTGGAGAATCCCATGGACAAACGAACCTGGGAGGCTACAGTCCACGGGGTTGCAGAGAGTCGGACACGACTGAAGCGACTTAGCACGAGCATGCAGCAGTCTCAGGGCTGAACAGGAGAGAAATGACTCAGCTTGAGGTGTGCTTTATGTTCTTTAAATTTTGCTTCTTTCCGCCTGAGCCCAGCCTGCCCTTGGCCTTTCCAGCTCTGCCCCAGGAGCCACTTTGGTCCCCACAGAGATCAGACCCTTTCCGGCCTCCAGGACCCATGTATGCCTCTCGCTTGGCCTGGCACACCCGTTTCCCCCTTCCTGCTCAGGCTGTCCTCAGACTCCCCGGTCTTCTTTTGCCAGAACCCATCTGTGCTGTTTCCTTCTGCCCTGGATGCCACAGGTCTCCCCCCTGCTCCCCCAGCAGAGTGGCTCTGACCCCCTCAGGGATTCCCATATCTATCCTGCAACCTCACAGCATGAGGAGCAGGGTCTGACCAAACTCCAGGGCCGGGTGCCTGCTGCTCCTCTGTAGGGAAGGCTGCCTTCTCCCTCCAGGTAACCACTGCTCACCCCTCAAGGGTCCCTTCCTCCACAAGCTCCCTGGACCCCGAGCCCAAGCCAGGCTGGGCTGCTGGGTGCTCTTGAGTCTGCCTGCACTCCCTCCCAGCACCAAACCCTTTCCACATTTATCATGCAGTGTTTGATTGACCTCTCTCTCCTGTGCTCTAGGGCGAGCTTCAGAAAGGCAGGGATCCACACCCTTGCCAACATTTGTTGTGTTCTTTTCAGTGATAGCCATTCTGGAAGGTGTGAGGTGAGACCTCACCATGGTTTTGATTTGCATTTCCCTGATTATGTTGAGCATCTTTTCATGCGCCTGTTGGCCATTTCCTCTTTGAAAAAATGTATATTCAGTTCTTCAACCCATTTTTAAATTGGTTTTTTTTTTATGTTAAGTTATAGGAGCTGTTTAGATAAGTTGGATATTAACTCCTTTTATCATCTGCAAACATTTTTCTCATTGAGTGGTTTGCCTTTTCATTTGTCATGGTTGCCATGCCTTTCATGGTTGTCTTTGCTGGGCAAAAGCTTTCAAGTTTAATTAGGTCCCATTTGTTTATTTTTGCTATTATTTCCTTTGCTTTAGGAGACAGATCCAAAAAATTACTGCTACAATTTCTTTCAAAGAATGTTCTGCCTATATTTTCCTCTAGGAGTTTTATGGTTTCTTGTCTTACATTTAGGTCTTTGATCCCTTTTGAGTTTTGTATGTGGTATAGTAGAATGTACTAACTTCATTCTTGTATATGTGGCTGTCCAGTTTTCCTAGTACCACTTACCGAAGAGACTGTCTTTTCTCCATTGTATATTCTTGCTCCCTTCATCCCAGATTAATTGACCGTAAGTGCATGGGTTTGTTTCTGGACTCTCTAGTCTGTTCCATTGATCTGTGTGCCTGTTTTTGTGCCAGCACCATACTATTTTAATGACTAGCTTTGTAGTATAGTCTGAAGTCAGGATGAGTGATTCCTCCAGCTCCGTTCTTTCTCAAGATTATTTTGGTTATTCAGGGTCTTTTGTGTTTTAGTACACATTTCAAAATTATTTGCTCTAGTTCTGCAAAAAATGTCATTAGTATTTTGATAGGAGTTGTATTGAATCTTTAACAATATTAATACTTCCAATTCATGTTGGCAAGGATGTGAAGAAAAGAGAACCCCCGTACACTGTTGGTGGGAATGTAAATTGATGATGCAGCCACTTTGGAAAATAGTATGGAGGTTTTCAATATACTAAAATTGGAACTGTCATCTGACCCAGCAATTGCACATCTGGGTATATGTCCGAGAAAACCAAACCACTCCTCTGCAAAGGTACATGCACCCCGATGTTCATAGCAGCATTATTTTCAATCACCAAGGTATAGAAGCAACCCAACTGTCCATCAACAGATGAATGGATAAAGAAGATGTGAGATACACACACACACACACACACACACACACACACACACACGCAATGGAATACTACTAAATCATAAAAAAGAAAAACCTTTTGCCGTTTGTAGTAACATGGATGGACTCGGAGGACATCAGACTAAATGAAATGTCAGAGAAAGGCAAATGCTGTGTGATATTCATATATGAAATCTAAAACTATACAACAAACTAGCTAATATAATAAAAAGAGAAGCAGACTCACAGATACAGTTTTCGAGTGTGTGGGTTTTATGCAAGGGACACAGAGGCAGTGGGGACTGTCAGCCGTCGCCAGTCAAGAGGCCCAATTGCTCTCCTGGGCATGTTCCTTCTCCACTCTGAGCCTGGAGGTGGGGTGACACCCGCTGGAAAGGCTCCTTGAGATTAAATGAGGTCACGTGGGCAAAGAGCCTAGGGGGTGCTGGGCACTTAGCAGGCCCTCAGCAGTGCTGGCTCCCTCCAAGGTCCAAGATTCAAGGCAGGTGTGATTGCCCTTAATCCATCGCCCAGCAGTTCCAGCGCCGAGTGGTGCGGATCGGGGTGGTGCAGAATTCTAGGCTCCAGGCTCTGAGGGCACAGGGAGAAGGCATGGGTGACCGTACCTGGTCTCAGCAGTCCCTGCCGTCCCACGGTGAACTTGGATGCATATTAACGCACCCGGCAGAAAGATAAAAGAGCCCCAACTTAAGAACAGTTTGCGTTATGCTGATCCAAGAGATGCCACGGTGCCTGCGGAGTTTAGGGAGCCAACTGTTGATGGTGATCATTCTTAACAAATGCTGATCACCTGCAAAGAGTGTAAAGCGCCTCACCGAATGGCTTTATTCGGCTTCCGATGGAAGGTAGCGCCCAGACGTGGGGCTCAGGAGTCAAACCCCAGTCTCAACCTTGGAGTGTTTCAGGGCTGCGCCTATGACGCTGGGCAGGGCCCTTGGGGCGCGCCCCACGGTTTCGGGCGGGGACCGGGCGGCGGCGGCGGCCGGGGCTCCTCCCTCTTCGGCCAGGGCGCCCCCGCTCTTAACCCGCGCGCGGGGGCGCCCGGGCCACTGGGCTCCGCCGAGCAAGAGAGCGGTCAGCGCAGAGTCAGAGCTGCGCTCGTCCCGTCCGGTTCCGAGGTCGTCGCCAGCCCGCCAGCATGGCCCCCTCATCGGCGTCGGGCGTCAGCAGCCTGCCTAGCGGTTTCGCTGTCTTCACCACCTTCCCGGACCTGCTCTTCATCTTTGAATTTGTGAGTGGCTGGCGCGCCTGGCGCCGGCGCCGGCGCCGGGAAAGGCAGGTCGGGATGGGTCATGGAGCGCGCTCTCCTTTGCCGCAAGCCGCGAGGGTCCCTGAGCCTCTGGTAGCCGCAGGAGGAAAGGCTCTCCCCAACCCCCACCCCGCGATGCTACTTTGGCCCCTTCTAGCCCACGATAAACCGTCTCCGAGATTTGGGTGGAAAAACCAAACTCGCAACACGGATCAAATGTCGTAAGCTGGCCCGGGTCCATTGGGAGCGCACCGGGTCCAAAGCTGCGCTCCCAACCTGCTTCCCATGGGCTTACTGGCGATCGGCGTCCCTGTAGATGCACCCGGCTCTCCCCAGGGTTGGGATTTTGTTTTAAAATTTAAAAATCAGCAAAAGACACCTGCATATTACCAAGCGAAGGGTGGAGATGGGGTTAATGTCATAGGAGGAGCCGAATCTGGGTTATTTTCCCTTGAACGTTTCTGGTGAGTGAAGGAATTGGCCACCACTTTGATCTGGAAATAACACAACAGGCTGTGACTGCTCTGCCACAGTTATTGTGCTCATTGTGGAGGCTGGGGGAAGGAAGAGGGACCTGAAAGCTGGGCCAGGACTTGGCTGACCTTGAGCATCCAAGGACTTCTGCACCTGCTGTTGGTCCCTCCTTACACTGGAGCCCCAACCAGAGGCTGTGGGAAAGCGCTTCCTCCTCAGGGCTCCTGGAAAGTGCTCTCTGTGGGGACGCTTCAAACCATCCTCAGCCTAAACTCCCCAGGGTCCCAGGCCCTCACCTGGGAAGGGGCGGGCTGTATTTCTTTCCTGGGTGTGGTTCCATGAGCCAGGAGACTCCTGTCCCTGCATCCCCACCGCAGTAGTGGCTGCCTTGAGAGTCAGCTGGTAAAGAAAACATCCAACCTGTTCAAAAATGGACCTCAGCTTCTTACCTCCTGCTCGGTTGGGGAAGGCATGAACACCAAACCCAGCAGGTTCTGTTGCCCATGCAGGGTAGAGGGGGAGCACCCATGGGGGAAAGGGCTGAAGGGGTCAAGGTTGCCTGGTGGCACCATATCACTGAAATTGAGCCCGAACCTGCGTGTATACAGAGTAACTTTAAATCCTGGTGCTAGCCAGAATGCAGGAAGGGACTAGAAGCTCTAGACACCTCTAAGCTCAGCCACACCATTTATAGGTGGGGACACTCAGTCCCAAAGTGGAAGGGGTTTGCATTCACTGGAAAATTCCTTCCCCAAACGGCTCGTCTCTGTGCTTCTATTCAGCACTTAGCCTGAAAATGAGCATGTATAGTAAGCAATAGGTCGTTCCTTCAGAGGCTACTGTATTTACAGCGACAGAGTTTGGTGATTGTAAGTGATGAAGGCTAAAGGTGAGGTGTGTGATGGGGCAGAAAGATTTTTAAGCCACAGAAGGACTTGCTAGTATCTCTTGAGTTGCCCTAATGAGTTGTTTACTCTGCCTTTGTAGCTGTTTGGGGAGCATTATAACACGAAGCATCAGAAAATGCGTTGAGAATTCCTTGGTGGTCCAGTGGTTAAGAATTCGCCCTTCTACTGCCAGGGGCCAGGGTTCAATCCCTGATCGGGGAACTAAGATGCCACAAGCCATACAGCATGGATAAATAAATAAATTTTTAAAAAATGTGTTCATTGGGCTTCACACAAAAGACTCTGGCACACCTTCTTCCTCTTGCCCTGACTTGAATAGGTGAACATGCAGTATTCATAATAGTCAACCAGTGGAAACAGCCCAAGTGTCCCATCAACAGGTGAACAGATAAATGAATAGCGATATTCCATGCAGTGGAATACTACTCAACTGTAGGAAAGAATGAAGCACTGGTGCAGGTTGGTAAACCTGAAAACACTACGCTAAGTAAAAGAGCCAGATACAATAGGTCACATGGCATTTGGTTCCACTTATGTGAAATGTCCAGAATGGGTAGATCTCTAGAGACAGAGCACAGATTGGTGGTTTGCCAGGGGCTGAGAGGAGAGAGAAATGGGGAGCAACTTAATGGGTGTGGAGTTTCCTTTGGGGGTGATGAAAATGCTTTGAAGTTAGATAGAGGTGGTGAGTGCACGTCGTGAAGGTATTAAATGCTATTGAACAGATCAGTTTTAAATGGTTAGTCTTCTGTTGTGCCAACTTCGTTTTCACTTTTTAAAAATTGAAAACTGTTTCAAAAATGACAGAAAAGTATACATACTTTAATAGGCGTTCATGTAACTATCACTCAACTTTGTTATACCTTAATATTTTTCCTTATTTACTCACAGTAGTAAGGAAATAGAGCTTTCAGATGTCATCTAAGCCACCTGGATATTTTGCTATTATCTTACTCTCTTCCCTTCAGCCTCAGGACCACCCCTGGGCTGAACATGTGTTCAATGTTAGACTTTTACTGCACCCCTAACTATTTATGATTACACCTGTGTGGTTTCATATTTTCCCGCTTTATAAAAAGGATGGTACACATCCTTCTTCAACACGGGTTTCATACAACCTTGTTCTGAGGTTTATACACACTGACACTCTTTATTTGGTCTTTTATTGATGGACATTTGGGCAATTTCCAAATGTGATACAGCAGACGGTACTGCCAAAGAACATTCTTGTGTTTGCTCCTGTACTTTGGGGAATTTCTTTCAAGAATACAAAGAGATTTGACTCACTGGGTCATAGGGATTGCACACCCTCATTTTCCCAGTGTTAGCACACTGATGTCCAAAATGGTTACTCCAGTTCATAAGTGGGATTACCAGGAAGCTGATGGAGCTTAATTAAGCTCAGGACCCCTTCTTTCTCAGGTCCCTTCCAAGACTCTGGCTGACTTCGCGTTCCTTTAGAAAGAAGGTCTCCATACTGTATAACCCTCCTGACTCCCACCAGCAGCTTATGAAAGTCCCCATTGTGCTTCATCTTGCCTCACTTGGTAGAGTCAGACTTTGTAATTTTCTGCTAGTCCAATGGGTGTGAAAGGCTTGATTATTTTTTAAATCTGTGGCCCAGCAAGTTGTTGATTACTCACAGTCCATTTTCTCATGCTTGACCTCCCAGTAGCCTGGGAGGTGCCGCAGTCAAACTTTCCGCCTCCAGGTCTGCAGGGTGGACCTCTGCTGAGCTCCCCAAGACCAGGAAACTGCCCAGGAGCAGGGAAGGGTGGTAGCTTGGGTGGAGCAAGGCAGCTCTTCCCTAGGCCTGCACCCCTACCCTTGGGCTCCTGACCTCTGAAGGCTGTGGCAGACCCTGTCTCCATAAGCACCCCAGCGCCACCAAGGCCCTGCTGCTGCAGCAGGCAGCGGGTCACAGGTGTACACCCCCCTCCAGGCGCAGGCAGAATGTCAAATGTCCCCCTCCCCCAACAGCTCCCAGGGCTGTGCTCTGGCCTGTTCCCCCTCACCCACCCGAGAGAATTTTTCCTTTTGGAGCCAAGGCTCTGGTTTCCCTTCCCCCGCCCGCCACCGCCCTCGCCTAAGCCAGGGACTTCATGACACTGTTCAGAAAACAGGATGTTAACATAGGATGCTTTTGTCTCAAGCTCCAGCCAGGGTCCCCAAAGGAAACTTCTTTCACAAAGTGTTGAGAGGGACACCTCCCTTTCAAAACTTTTGGAGGGGTTGCCTGAGAACAGGTTATGTAATAATCTTTAACCCAACTCCCTTCTCCCCAGCCTGCTAGAGGCAGCGCCGTTGACAGCATGGCCGGGACGTTGAGAGAGAACTTTTGTTTGGAGAGTGTGCTGGGGATGCCATCCACTTCTCCAGGCACGCTGCTGCCCCCCACCCCCGCCTGCACACCTCAGGAACCCGAGGAATCAGAGAAGGTCAAGTGATGAGGGGCAAAGCCTGTAGTGTGCAGTTTTAGGGGGTGAAGATGGGGAACCACCTGGAATCGTTGGCCATGTTGACGCTTACAGTGAACTGAACATGTGCTATGCTTGTGCTTCGTCGCTCAGTCATGTCGACTCTTTGCTACCCCACGGACTGTAGCCCGCCAAGTTCCTCTGTCCATGGGATTCTCCAGGCAAGAATACTGGAGTGGGTTGCCATGCTCTTCTCCAGGGGATCTTCCCAACCTAGGGATCAAACCCAGGTCTCCCGCATTGCAGGGAAGCCTGAACATAGTAGTTATTAATACTAAAGTGAGACTTGCAGGGGCCCAAAGTGACTGGGGGCTTTTTATTATTTGACTGTGACCAGAAAAGTCCTTGGACCTCCCTGGTAGCTCAGCTGTTAAAGAATCCGCCTGCAATGCAGGAGACCTCCGTTTTATCCCTGGGTCAGGAAGATCCCCTGGAGAAGGGATAGGCTACCCACTCCAGTATTCCCAGGCTCCTTGATGACTCAGATGGTAAAGAATCCACCTGCAATGCAGGAGACCTGAGTTCGATCCCTGGGTTGGGAAGATCCCCTGGAGGAGGGCATGGCAACCTACTCCAGTGTTCTTGCCTGGAGAATCCCCGTGGACAGAGGAGCCTAATGGGCTACAGTCCATAGGGTCTCAAAGAGTTGGACATGACTGAGCGACTAAGCACAGCAGAGAAAAGTCCTGGCACTTACCCTAGAGCTTCACCTGTCTGGGGAAAGGCAGAACCACAGAATGGGAACTAGACAGTGGGGGTGGGGTGGGGCCAGGATAAGAAAGCAGTTTTCTAATGGGAGGTCGGCATTCTGGCTCCACGGGGAAGGCAGCCTGGAGACCCCTAGGGGATGAGAGCTGTAGAATCCCAGAAACCTAGAGTTTCTAGAGCTGGGGGAAAAACAGGCTCAGAGAGGGGAGGCACTCGCTTGGGAACTCCATCTCCAGGATGGGCCTCCTTGCAGTGACAGCAGGTCCTGAATTCGCCCCAACACCCATGACAAACTTTTGCCTACAGGAAATGGGATCATTCTGCCCACTTGGCAGCCCTGGGTGAGGCCTGGTTCCCTCTTCTCCCCTAGCTCCCCCAGAGGGTGAAGGGACAGTTCGGAGATCTTGGGGAGCCCACACCCACCAAGGCCTTGTTGCTACAAACACCCTGGAGGCTCTGAGCCGCTAGCTCCTGGGCAGGTCCAAGAGTCTGCATGTGATGCCACCGCCTGGCCCCCAGTGACCCAGCTGGGTCTGGAGTGGTCCTTGGGAGGCCAGTCTACACCCTGAATGTTTAAGGGGGGACAGTGAAAGGCTTGGGCGGGGAGCCGGGCGCCCTGAGGTTCCCCTGGGTTCCTGGCAAGCACCTCTCCTCCAGTCACCAGAGAGTGGGGGCCGGCCCTGCTGGCCAGTGCTGGCCAGCCTGGCTTCCCTGACTGTGCCCTCTGACTCCTGGCCCTGAGTATCTCCGGTGTTGCAGGCCCCTCCCTGCAGCTGTTAAGGGCACAGCTGGGTTTTTACCTTTCTTCTTCTCTAAAGGGAGGGGAGGTGGAAGTCTCTCAGGGGGTTGTCCTTGGAGCTGAGGTACACTTGACTTTTCACGTTTTTCAAGAACGGGAAGGCTACTTTGATCAGGCAACAGTGACTTTGAGCTGTTTTCTGGAAAATGCTAAGCGTGAAGATGCACTTAGCTCCCGGATCTGTGTGTTCAGTTCATGTGTCATCACGACCAAGCCACCTTGAAAAAGATTACTTTTTAAGTTTTCCATAAGTCACCCCCAAGTCAACGCTGATGGGGCCCCTTTCTCTGTCTGAGAGCTGTCAGAAGAGATGAGGCAGGTTCCAGATGCCCCTGCAAAGGCACATCTCACACTCAGGGTTAGGCTGGCTATTTGTACCCACAACCTCCATGCCCCCCACCCCCTCCCCCTCCAGCTGCCAGAGAGCATGGAGGAGGGTCACACTGCCTGCCGAGGCTAGCTCTGAGCCGCTGTAGGAATGGCTTGGCTTTTTTTTTTTTAAATTGAGGAACAGTTGATTTGGAGTGTTGTGCCAATCTCTACTGTACAGCAAAGTGACTCAGGTTTACACATGTATACATTCTGGTTTTATTTGTTTTAATTTGTTTATATTTAGTTGAAGGGTAATTGCCTTACGGTATTGCAGTGGTTTCTACCGAACATCAATATGAAGCAACCATAGGTTTACATTCTGTTTTTAATATTCTTTTCCATTATGGTGTATCCCAGGTGATTGGATATAGTTCCCTGTACTCTACAGGAGATCCTTGTTGTTCATCCATTCTAAGTGCAGAGGTTTGTATCTACTAACCGCAGACTCCCAGTCCGCCCCTTGCCTTCCTCCTCTCACCTTTGGAAGCAGGTCTGATCACTGTGTCTGTGCATCTGTTTCTGTTTCGTAGCTGGGTTTGTTTGTACCATAGTTTAGGTTCCATGTACAAGTGATATCAGAGCTTCCCAGATGCCGCTAGTCGTAAAGAACCTGCCTGCCAATGCTGGAAACGTATGTTCCATCCCTGGGTCAGGAAGATCCCCTGGAAGAGGGCACAGCAACCCACTCCAGTATTCTTGCCTGGAGAATCCCATGGACAGAGGAGCCTGGCAGGCTATAGTCCATAGGGTGGCAAAGAGTCGGACACAACTAAAGTGACTTAGCATGCGTGAATCGACTTAGCTCACATGCACATAAGTGATATCATATGGTATTTGTCTTTCTCTTTCTGACTTCCTTCACTTAGTATGAGATTCTCTAGTTCCATCCATGGGAGAAGGCAATGGCACCCCACTCCAGTACTCTTGCCTGGAAAATCCCATGGGCGGAGAAGCCTGGTAGGCTGCAGTCCATGGGGTCGCTAAGAGTCGGACCTGACTGAGTGACTTCACTTTCCCTTTTCACTTTCATGCACTGGAGAAGGAAATGCCAACCCACTCCAGCGTTCTTGCCTGGAGAGTCCCAGGGACAGGGGAGTCTGGTGGGCTGCCGTCTCTGGGGTCGCACAGAGTCGGACACGACTGAAGAGACTCAGCAGCAGCAGCAGCAGAAGCAGTTCCATCCATGCTGTTACAAACGGCATTATTTTGTGCTTTCACATAGCCGAGTAATATTCCGTTGTATATGTGTACCATGTCTTCTTTACCCAAGGGCTTTGCTCTGGACTCAGGACACATTGTCTGGGGGAAGGGCTGGTATGGGGACTGGGCCACCTGGGGCCGGCCTCAAGGTGGGATGGGGCCAGTCTGCACCTGGCTGAGGGCTGGCTCTTCCTGGATTCAGTGCTGAACGCCAGCTTCCACCCCTCATACAAGCCTAGCTGGGCTTCCTCCTGGCTCTCACTTGTCACCTGGTCTTGGTGCTTTGGACCAGGGCCCCTGGGGTCAGGCATTGAGGAGATGCCCCAGAGGGTGCTCTTTCTGGATGCTGAGGGATGTGAGGACAGCAAGTGACTGACACCCCTGGGCCCTGAGGCACTGCCTTGAGGAGATGTGGGCCAGCTCCTCACAGCTTCCAGACTGTCCCACGGCGCATAGGGCAGGGCCCTGGTACTCTGTGCATCATGGGACTCTGACTTGCCTCCTGCATTCTGGTGGGAAGTTGTGGTTCCTGGTAGCCTCCGGGTGGGCAGTCTCTAGTGGTGTAACCAGTTCTGAGGGTAATGTAGCAGCCTTGACTCTCCGCCTCAATTCCCAGGCTCCCTGTCCCTCCCTTTTCGTTGTTGTTCGGTTGCTGAGCCATGTCCGACTCTCTGTGACCCCATGGACTGCAGCACATCAGTCCTTCCTGTCCCTCACCGTCTCCCCGAGTTTGCCCAAGTTCATGTCCATTGCATCAGTAATGCCATCCGACCATCTCATCCTCTGCCACCCTCTTCTCCTTTTGCCTTCAGTCTTTCCCAGCATCAGGGTCTTTTCCAATGAGTCCAGGTGGCCAAAGTGTTGGAGCTCATCTTCAGCATCAGTCCTTCCATGAGTATTCAGGGTTGGTTTCCCTTAGGGTTGACTGGCTTGATCTCCTTGCCGTCCAGGGGACTCTGTCCCTCCTACTATGTGATTGAGCTTCGTCCTCAGCATCAGTCCTTCCATGAGTATTCAGGGTTGGTTTCCCGCAGGGCTGACTGGCTTGATCTCCTTGCCGTCCAGGGGACTCTGTCCCTCCTACTATGTGATTGAGCTTTGTCCTCAGCATCAGTCCTTCCATGAGTATTCAGGGTTGGTTTCCCGCAGGGCTGACTGGTTTGATCTCCTTGCCGTCCAGGGGACTCTGTCCCTCCTACTATGTGTTGAGCTTTGTCCTCAGCATCAGTCCTTCCATGAGTATTCAGGGTTGGTTTCCCGCAGGGCTGACTGGTTTGATCTCCTTGCCGTCCCAGGGACTCTGTCCCTCCCACTATGTGATCAATATTGCACTCACACTGGGACAGAATGACCCGTGCTGAATCATTTTAATACACCAAGGTCCTAGGACCTAAAAACATCTGTAGGAACTAGAAGAAAAGCTGTCACACATCGATGGGCAGTGGGAAGAAGGGCTACACAGCCAGTCTCAGCTGACCTAAAATTCCGCACTGGAGCCTTGGTTCCTATTAGAATGCTGTCGGGCTAGGAGGGGAGGGGCAAGAAGAGAGGAGCCGGAAGGAGGGGGAGAAGTACCCCCTCATGCTTATAACCAGTGCCATGAAGAGAGAAGGGTACTGGGGAGGAGGAGATTTCCCTGCAACCCCCAGGAGAAGGGAATCTGGCCTGGACAGGGGCCCACAGTCCATACCCGTCCTATTAACATCAACTGCAGATCTGAACTCACAGCCTATCTCTGAATCCCAAACCTTTATCCATCTCCTCACCAACAGACTCAAGGCCCCCTGGGTCCTGGCCTCACCTTCAGATTAAA
>NW_011495064.1:2636962-2637514 GCF_000754665.1 Bison bison bison
GATCAATGCAAAGAAATAGAGGAAAACTACAGAATGGGAAAGACTAGAGATCTCTTCAAGAAAATTAGATATACCAAGGGAACATTTCATGCAAAGATGCGCTCGATAAAGGACAGAAATGGTATGGTCCTAAAAGAAGCAGAAGATATTAAGAAGAGGTGGCAAGAATACACAGAAGAACTGTACAAAAAAGATCTTCACTACCAAGATAATCACGATGGTGTGATCACTCACCTAGAGCCAGACATCCTGAAATGTGAAGGATCCTGAAATGTGAAGTCAAGTGGGCCTTCGAAAGCATCACTACGAACAAAGCTAGTGGAGGTGATGGAATTCCAGTTGAGCTATTTCAAATCCTGAAAGATGATGCTGTGAAAGTGCTGCACTCAATATGCCAGCAAATTTGGAAGACTCAGCAGTGGCCACAGGACTGGAAAAGTCAGTTTTCATTCCAATCCCAAAGAAAGGCAATGCCAAAGAATGCTCAAACTACCACACAATTGCACTCATCTCACATGCTAGAAAAGTAATGTTCAAAATTCTCCAAGCCAG
>NW_011495064.1:2637614-2639428 GCF_000754665.1 Bison bison bison
CTGCAGATCTGAACTCACAGCCTATCTCTGAATCCCAAACCTTTATCCATCTCCTCACCAACAGACTCAAGGCCCCCTGGGTCCTGGCCTCACCTTCAGATTAAAGGGACACTAGCACATGCTTTCAATGGCACCCCACTCCACTACTCTTGCCTGGAAAATCCCATGGACGGGGGAGCCTGGTGGGCTGCAGTCCATGGGGTTGCTAAGAGTCGGACATGACTGAGTGACTTCACTTTCACTTTTCACTTTCATGCAGTGGATGGCACCCCACTCCAGTGTTCTTGCCTGGAGAATCCCAGGGATGGCAGAGCCTGGTGGGTTGCCCTCTATGGGGTCACACAGAGTCGGACACGACTGAAGCGACTTAGCAGCAGCAGCAGCAGCAGCACATGCATACTTTTCATACTGTTCATGGGGTTCTCCAGGCCAGAATGCTGAAGTAGTTTGCCATTTCCTCCTCCAGTGAACCACATTCTGTCAGACCTCTCCACCATGCCCCACCCATCTGGGGTGGCCCCACATGGCATCGCTTAGTTTCATTGAGTTATACAAGGCTGTGGTCCATGTGATTAGATTGACTAGTTTTCTGTGATTATGGCTTTTGTGTGTCCGTCCTCTATGCCCTCTCTCAGAGCCTGCTGTCTTACTTGGGTTTCTCTTACCTTGGAATTGGGGCATCTCTTCACGGCTGTTCCAGCAAAGTGCAGCCACTGCTCCTTACCTTGGATGTGGGTAGCTCCTCCTGGCCACCGCCCCTGACCTCGGACGTGGGGTAGCTCCTCTCAGCCATGCTTCTGCAAGGATACTGAAAGAGGAACTCCCCAGGTCAGTACGTGCCCAATATGCTACTGGAGATCAATGGAGAAATAACGCCAGAAAGAATGAAAGGATGGAGCCAAAGCAAAAACAATACCCAGTTGCAGATGTGACTGGTGATAGAAGCAAGGTCCAATTCTGTAAAGAGCAATATTGCATAGGAACCTGGAATGTTAGGTCCATGAATCAAGGCAAATTGGAAGCGGTCAAACAGGAGATGGCAAGAGTGAATGACGACATTCTAGGAATCAGTGAACTAAAATGGACTGGTTGGGTGAATTTAACTCAGATGACCATTATATCTACTACTGTGGGCAGGAATCCCTTAGAAGAAATGGAGTAGCCATCATGGTTAACAAAAGAGTCAAAAATGCAGTACTTGGATGCAATCTCAAAAATGACAGAATGATCTCTGTTCATTTCCAAGGCAAATCATTCAATATTACAGTAATCCAAGTCTATGCCCCAACCAGTAACGCTGAAGAAGCTGAAGTTGAATGGTTATATGAAGACCTACAAGACCTTTTAGAACTAACACCCAAAAAAGATGTCCTTTTCATTATAGGGGACTGGAATGCAAAACTAGGAAGTCAAGAAACACCTGGAGTAACAGGCAAATTTGGCCTTGGAATACAGAATGAAGCAGGGCAAAGAATAATAGAGTTTTGCCAAGAAAATGCAGTCGTCATAGCAAACACCCTCTTCCAACAACACAAGAGAAGACTCTACACATGGACATCACAAGATGGTCAACACCGAAATCAGACTGATTATATTCTTTGCAGCCAAAGATGGAGAAGCTCTATTCAATCAGCAAAAACAAGACCAGGAGCTGACTGTGGCTCAGATCATGAACTCCTTATTGCCAAATTCAGACTTAAATTGAAGAAAGTAGGGAAAACCACTAAACCATTCAGGTATGACCTAAATCAAATCCCTTATGATTATACAGTGGAAGTGAGAAATAGATTTAAGGGACTAGATCTGATAGACTG
>NW_011495064.1:2639557-2640208 GCF_000754665.1 Bison bison bison
GGATCACAACAAACTGTGGAAAATTCTGAAAGAGATGGGAATACCAGATCACTTGACCTGCCTCTTGAGAAACCTATATGCAGGTCAGGAAGCAACAGTTAGAACTGGACATGGAACAACAGACTGGTTCCAAATAGGAAAAAGAGTACGTCAAGACTGTATATTGTCACCCTGCTTATTTAACTTCTATGCAGAGTACATCATGAGAAACGCTGGGCTAGAAGAAACACAATCTGGAATCAAGATTGCCGGGAGAAATACCAATAACCTCAGATATGCAGATGACACCACCCTTATGGCAGAAAGTGAAGAGGAATTAAAAAGCCTCTTGATGAAAGTGAAAGTGGAGAGTGAAAAAGTTGGCCTAAAGCTCAACATTCAGAAAACTAAGATCATGGCATCTGGTCCCATCACTTCATGGGAAATAGATGGGGAAACAGTGGAAACAATGTCAGACTTTATTTTGGGGGGCTCCAGAATCACTGGAGATGGTGACTGCAGCCATGAAATTAAAAGATGCTTACTCCTTGGAAGAAAAGTTATGACCAACCTACATAGCATATTGAAAAGAAGAGACAGTACTTTGCCAACAAAGGTCCGTCTAGTCAAGGCTATGGTTTTTCCTGTGGTCATGTATGGATGTGAGAGTTG
>NW_011495064.1:2640308-2654035 GCF_000754665.1 Bison bison bison
GGATGTGAGAGTTGGACTGTGAAGAAGGCTGAGTGCCAAAGAATTGATGCTTTTGAACTGTGGTGTTGGAGAAGACTCTTGAGAGTCCCTTGGACTGCAAGGAGATCCAACCAGTCCATTCTGAAGGAGATCAGCCCTGGGATTTCTTTGGAAGGAATGAGGCTAAAGCTAAAACTCCAGTATTTTGGCCACCTCATGCGAAGAGTTGACTCATTGGAAAAGACTCTGATGCTGGGAGGGATTAGGGGCAGGAGGAGAAGCGGACGGCAGAGGATGAGATGGCTGGATGGCATCACCGACTCAATGGACATGAGTTTGGGTGAACTCCGGGAGTTGGTGATGGACAGGGAGGCCTGGCGTGCTGCGATTCATGGGGTTGCAAAGAGTCGGACACGACTGAGCAACTGAACTGAACTGAACTGAGTGCATGCATGTACGCTCAGTTGTGTCCAACTCTTTATGACCCCATGGACTATAGCCCACCAGCCTCCTCTGCCATGGAATTCTCCAGGCAAGAATATTGGAGTGGGCTACCATGTCCTTCTCTAGAGGATCTTCCCAACCCAGGGATCGAACTCGAGTCTCCTGCATCTCTTGCATTGGCAGCTGGATTCTTTACCACTTGAGCCACCTGGGAAGAAAAAGGGACACTATCTAAGTCTATATTGGGAGGGTGATGTCATAATGGGTCCCCCAGAAAGAACAAGCCTACTGACAAAGGGGCCACAAGGGCAGAGCACCTCGTAAGTAAACTGAGTCACAAAGCCTTAGCACTACTCCTAGTGTTCACCATGGGAGTAGCCTCAGAGGCCAGACGTCTCAGTTGGTAGAGGAGGAGAGGGTTCCCACCCAGAGAATCTCTGACCTGCCCCAGACACCTCCATAGGGTCAGAGGGGGGACCTTGTGCAAATTTCTGGGCGCTGTCCCTGTCCTGGGCAGTGGTGCTTAGCTGGTCCTCCTCACTGGGGCTTCGACACTTTCACCAGGACCTGACTCTGCCCTCGGGGGCCCCAGAGCTGCTCTGGTGGGGCTTGGCAGTAGGACTGGATGAGAGAGGACAGGAAGAGAGAGGCGGGCCCCAGGTACTAGTGTAGCTTTGAATAAAGTCTGCCTCCTTGGCCGTACCTGCCCTCAGCGCACTTTGCTCTCAGTGTCTGCTAATGCACGAGTGAATGAATGAATGAGTGGGTGACTGAGTACGTGAGCAAGTGAAAGAAGGCTTTCCTTAGACTTGCTGGGAGCCCAGTCCCTCCACACAAGAGTGGAGGGGCTCATATCAGAACTAGTGCTTGCTTCCTGTTCTCTCTGCCTTTCAGAACCGGAAGAGGCCCCAGCCTCCCTCTCAGACCCGTTTTCTTGGGTCCTGGGGAAGTCTTCAGTGCTCTGACTTCCCTTTCCGTGCTTCCTCCTGCTGTTTGATGCTCCCGTCCTCTTGACTTGGTGACTATTCCCTTCTCTGCAGCTGCTGTTACCGTTTAGTCGCTCAGTCGTGTCTGACTCTTTGTGACCCCATGGACTGCAGTACACTAGGCTTCCCTGTCCTTCACCATCTCCCTGTGTTTGCTCAAACTCATGTCCTTTGAGTCGGTGATGCCATCCAACCATCTCATCCTCTGTCCCTTTCTCCACCTGCCTTCAATCTTTCCCAGCATCAGGGTCTTTTCCCATGAGTCAGCTCTTCGCATCAGGTGGCCAAACTGTTCTTTGCAATAATTCATCCTTACCCAGCCTCTACACACGTGCATGCACGTGTGCGCACACGCGCGCGCGCACACACACACACACACACACACGAAAATGCCCTCAACTCTACCTCATGGAATGATTGCTCTTTTCAATCAACCAAGACTTAGAGCTGGGACTGCTGCTTCTCCAGGAACATGGTTCCTCTACAGGTCAGGCCACCCTCACAGACCTGCCTGGCATCACAATGATCCCTGACTGCCAAAAGAGTTCAGTGAGCACAGACACTTCCAGAAACACGAGTTGGAGCTGCTGTTCCTGGGAGAGCACCTAAGGGCTTGGGGGTCCCGGCTGGCTGTGTTCTGTGGCCACTTCCCTGTAACCGTCCAGAGTTAGAGGCACAGGCTCCTGTCCACACATGCCTTCAGGACCACCCCCTGCCCTGGGAGCTTGGGAATTCTGACTCTGAGCCCCCAGGGACCACACTACTAGGTGTGTGTCTTAACAACCTTGCGTGGGACGTCCTCTTTGGGAAACGTCTTGCCTTGCTATTGGAAGAGTGCCTGCCCGTGGTGGCCTTGACAGAGTAAAATGGAACCCCAGAAAAATATTCAGAGAATTTGAGCAATTTTGCCTTGTCCTCAGTGATCCGAGTCCAGCAGTGAAAACACTGGACGATTGTGGACCCGGAGCTCTTGGCCCTGCACAAGCGAAGGAGGCGGTCTGCCAGTCTCAAGAATGTGCCGATGGAATCCTTTTCCCTCTCTTGTAACCAAAGCTCATTGTTTGAAGGAAGGCTTTCTCATCTTTTTATGTCCTTTCTGTTCCCTTTTGCAGAACCAGACAAATTTCCCCCAACTTTTGATTTCTAGGAGATGGTAGAGTTTTCTCTTTTCGATGCTTTTGAAATTTTATTTTTATTTTAAAATTCTGGGTCCCAGCGAGGTCTAGCGGGGATAAGTACATGTTGCCATCCTGACTGGGGCTTGCACGTGGCTACAGGTGAGGCTTCCCCCCATCATATGACAGTCGTTACAGTGAGTATCCAGAGCACTTGGTGTGCGCTGCTCCTGCAGGTACACACCCATTTCACCCCAGCCCCATGGGGCGGGACCTGCTGCTGTCACTGTTTTTCAGATAGGGACCAGAGAGGAAGGAATTAGACCAGGGACAACCAGTCACCAGCAAAATGTGGCAGAGCTGATTCGAACTCAGTTATTCTGAAATCTACACCCTTAACCACCTTCACCTGCCTCCTCTTGATTAATTCAGAAATGAAAAGACAGAGGACTTCTCTGGTGGTCCAGTAGTTGGGACTCTGAGCTCCTGATGCAGGGGCCACAGGTTCGATCCCTGCTTGGAGAACTAAGATCCCCCATGCTTTGCGGTGTGGCCAAAAAAAGAAAGAGAAAGGGCCTACTCTGAGTTCACATGAGAGCCTTCCCCAAGACCACCTGCTGAAGAAATTTTATTCACAAAAATAATTTGATGGGAGTGAACAACCAATAAAAACTTTTTGGCAATTTTTTGTCTAGTTTTGTACAATACCCTTGGTTCTTACAGCACTTCACCTCCGCTCAGCATCTAAAACCAGACAGAATGAAAGATGGCAGTTTCCAGTCCTAAAACACCAGGGTGGCTCAGATCCCCAGCTCCACTCCATTCACACACACACAGGCTATGTCCTTGTGTCCCGAGGACACCCAAGGAGGAGTGACTCCCACGTTCAGGAAAACAGGGATGGAAGCTTAAGAAGAGGAAAGGAAACTTTGAACTGGAGCCACTTGGGAACTGGAGCGGCATCTTGGCCAGCATTGCTAGACACTAGAGACAGAAGCCATTTCTTCGGGTTTGACAAGAGTTACCGGAACATCATCCATGGACCGATTGTGTTATGGAAACACATTCCAAAGCCTTTGCAAAGAGTTTGGGATGTGTGCTTCTTGTCCTAGAACTCTGCTCCTCTCCTGGGCATGAGACCCAGGCACTGGGGTTTTGAAGGTGACCCAGGCAGTGTAGACTGATGGTTAAGGGACCACAGTGCCTTAGCCCAGGCGCCACCTGCATTGTCCAGCATGGGGATCAGGGACCCAGAGAGAGAGCTCAAGCCTGGTGACCCTCAGGCCACTCAGCTTAGAGACATTCGTCTGAGGCCACCCCTGCTGGCTTCACCATCTCTGTTATGGAGGATGATGTCCAGGGTGCAGGCCAGGGGTGGCGGGAACCAGGCCTGGTGACAGAGATGACTGGAAACTGGGGCCATGCCTCCACTGGTGTGACTGACATTTCAGAACCATTGCCTCTCAGAGTGCTTCCTGGGAGCCCCCTCCGGGTTTTCTTTAGGAGGAGAAGTGCTTGAACCCTCACCTACCCCTTCGCTCTTGACAAATATTTGGCCGGTGGGGTGCTGAGGCCAGGGTGGGGTGGACTGCTCCCTGCCCTGGACGCCTTATCTCCTGGGTGTGGGTGTTCGGCTTGCTCTGTTTGCACTCTGCTAACTTTGTAGGTGGGGTGTGGCCTGGCACTGGCTCAGCCACGTGATTTATGCTGAACCTCGGCTTTCCACTGAGTGGGGCCAGGGAAGCCTTCGAGGTGGCCCAGCAACTCGTGTGGAGGTCACACTGCCTCCAGCCGCAACTCCTCCCACCTGTGCCCCAACCTCCTGCCTTCCTAAGCCGTCCTTGCTGCTGCAGCAGCCTCTGGGTCCGTGAGGTGCTTGTTCCTCCCCTGGAAAGCCTCGTCCTGACCACTTGGCCAGGCACAGTAAAGAATCTGTCTGCCAGTGCAGGAGAGGCAGAGATGTGGGTTTGATCCCTGGATCGGGAAGATCTCCTGGAGAAGGAAATGGCAACCCACTCCAGTATTTTTGCCTAGAGAATCCCATGGCAGAGAAGCCTGGCGGGATCACAGAGTTAGACATCACTGAGTGGTTAGAAACAAATGAAATCAGCTAAGTCCACCTCTCCCTTCAAACCTCTATTGGGGCCATGTCCCAGTTGGTGCTACTCTGCCCACTCAGGGCTGGTAATTGTCTTGAGTTGTCACTGACTGACTCGGGGTCTGTATGGCCCGGGCTGCTGGCATCCTGTTAGGAGTCTTCCCCCTGCCTGGGTGATGCCAGGCACAGGGCCAGAAGCTTCACACGCATGCCCACAGTTTCAGGCAGTTCACGCCACCCTAAGTGCCATTTGCAGTGGAGGAAGCCGGGGCCTCCTCTAGTGGATTTGGTGGGGAGGCCCTCCCACATTATGTGCCTGCTCGTGTAATGGGCATGCCACATCCACCCTCTTCTCCAAGCCATGCTCTCGTGCCTTCCAAGTCCAAATCCGTCTCACCCTTCGGCACGCTCACATCCTTCTGTCCCTGTTCCTGTGAATAAGGCCTAGCGGTCTGTTTGATCTTGAAGGCAGTTATGGATGAACCTACACACCCATCTCACCCTACGGCAGTCTGAGGGGCTTATTTGATGGACTTTGCTCCACTGATTATTGGAAAGTGTGTCCCACTAACTCTCAGTCACCACTAGAGGAATTTTCTGGTGAGAGCTGCCTGCATCTGATTCACTGGGCCCACCTTGGCTTTGATAACTGCAGATTCTTCACTGCACTGATTTTTCTACCCAAATGTGATGGTCCCCTGGTGCTTCTCAGCTAAGAGGCTCAGAGAACACCTGTGAGGAAGTGCTGCCTCTTACCCAGCAAGCGGGCAGCAGGTTCAGGGAGACAGGGTCGAGGTGTGGCCACATGCAGTCACACCACAGGGGATGCAGGGCTAGGAGGGGGCCCGTCCTCAACCCCCAGACCCTCAGGAGGATGACGCCAAGCTCTGCTGCTCCTTGGACCCTCTGACTGCAATGCCGCGTGCACCTGTGTCCCAGCCCAGGCCTTTTCTGGCTAGGGACGCTGGGGAGGCTGAGGTGACCTCACTAGGATGGAGAGGGACAAGAAGGGAAAGCAGGCACAGAGACTCCCAGCATGACTGTGCCTTGTCCACAGAGGGAGCTAGACCGGGGCACTGAGGTCATGACCCGTATGTCTGTCCTTACGATCCTGGGGGCTCCCTGACCCTGAGGGACATGAAGCAGGGTGTCTTCTGGATAATGGTGGCAGGGAGGAGTGTTCGTCTCATGCCTGTCCTAGGAAACCTGAGATCAGGCTGGCCTGGGCCGCCCCACTCCACCCCTCCTCCAACAGTCAGAGAACTTCTGAGACTTGGGGATTTCAAAATCAAGTTTTTTATTAAATGCTAACGATATAGTATGGCTAATTTGTTTGGCCAAGACCAACAGAATCTGCTGCTCACTACCATTTTATAAAAGAAAGAATATTTGGGGGAGTTCCCGGGCAGTCCAGTGGTTAGGACTTGGCGCTTTCACTGCCGTGGCCCTGGGTTCAGTTGCTGGCTCACAAACTGCACAGCATAGCCTTCCCCCGGCTCCGACCAAAAGGATATTTTTCTATAAGAAATACTAGGAAAAATATAATCCCAGAATTTGCCCTTTACTGATAAAACTGGATGGTATAAATCCTTTCTAGGGATAACCTATTAAGTCACATGTGCCTTTGTTTCTCCATCTCACAAGTGGGTCAGGCCCACACTTGGGACACTGTGAGGATGAACTGAGTTAGTATTTGTGCAGTGCCCTGGCTCCCCAGCGCAGCCTCGGGGTCTGGCCTTCCTGGTCTGACCATCACCCCTTCTCTCCCTCCCTCTGCAGGTCTTTGGGGGGCTGGTGTGGATCCTGGTCTCCTCGTCCCATGTGCCTATTCCGCTAATCCAGGGCTGGGTCATGTTCGCGTCTGTGTTTTGCTTCGTAGCCACCACTGTCCTGGCCTTCTTGTATGTAATTGGCGCCCACGGCAACAGAACATCATGGATCACCCTGGTGAGTCCAGCCCTGCATGTCTGGGGCAGGGAGTAGTGATGGGCGCTTCCCCTGGGAGGCGGGCTTTCCCAGTGCGGGGTGAGGAGCCCTGTGGGTGTCTCCTGCGCACCCTCCAAGGCCGAGTGGCGACAGCAGCCCAGGGCTCCCGTGGCAGGAGGCTGACTGACGCTGTCCCTGCCTGGTTCTCCGGGGGCTGCTCTGCCTTCTCCTCTGTGATCACCCCTTTCCTGGAAACCAGCAGCCCAGCATCCCTCCCTGTCCCTCCCGCACCTGCCAGGGGTCGGTCGGCCTCTCCCACCACCCGCAGGACTGGCTTTCGCCTCCGGGGAGGGGCTGGGGCGCCGGGGGTGGGCCCCGCTGCCCGGTGTGAGGCGTGCTCACTGCCCGGCTCCCGTCCCCGCCTCTAACGTGGGGTCACCAGAGAGGAGCCTGGCAGGGGAAGAGATGGCCTGTGATCTTCCTTCCGCGTGAATTCTGCCTTGAGGCCCGTGAAGGGGGGAAATGACGCCTGGGCCACCTGCCCTGCCCTCCCCTGGACAGGGTGGGGCCGTCAGCCAGGCCTCTTACTCTCCAAAGGCCTCCAGCCTAGACTTCAGAAACCCCCTCCATTCACAACTACTCAAAGCCCGTTCTAGTACTTTTTTCCTTTTAACTATACCTGGAGCCCCACTAGACTACCCCCCAAAATGAACAACAAAACCACGGACACGGCCTAACCTTTTCACTCTGCACTGGCACCAAGACCACATCTGAACTCCGGGCTGTGACCGTGCATGACACCTCTCATGTCCAAAACCGATTTCCAACAATCCAAGAGGCCCTCTCCCAGCCCTTACTAGATCTCATCTCAAGTGAAAGTCCCTCCTCCTTTAAAGTCCTTTCTCTGCTCCCAAACCGAGGAGCAGCCCTGGTTAGTGAATCAGTCCTTGTGAGGAGGGGCTGGGGGTGGATCGGAGGTTGGGCGGGGAAGGGGTAAAAGGAAACCACGGAGGGTAACACAGGGGCCTGGCCAGGCAGGGACAGGTGGGCTCAGGGGCCCCCGGGACCATAGCCGCCCACGTCACTCTCTGATGGCCCTTTCTGACCTGCAGGACACAGCCTACCATTGCCTCGCCGCCCTGTTCTACTTCAGCGCCTCTGCCCTGGAAACTCTGGTCACTATCGGCCTGCAAGACGACATACACAAACATTACAGTGAAAACATCTCCGCTGTGGTGAGTCCTCGGTTCAGCCTCAGTGTTCACAGCCCCCGCTGCCCACTGACGGGGCTTCTGAGCAGAAGGGCTCCTGAGTCCTCCCTGGTGGTTCTTAGTTCGCTTAATTCTCAACCAAGTAAACTTTCCTCCTCATTTCTGCAAAAACAAAGCCCCAGACGAGGGAACTGATGCGCCCAGACCCTCTCGGGCACAGTCAGTTCTGCAGTACCCAGGCCCGGGCTGGCCAGGGGTCTGAGCCTGGGTGGGCTTTGAGGGGGCAGATGTGGGAGGCGGCGCGACCATGAGGGTCTGGCACTGTCGGAGCTCCTGTGAACAATCATTTTCCCCTCACAGCAACCCGAGGATGCAGGTGGGGTCCAGGCCAACTACTCTGTTACCCACAGTCTTAGCACAACTGTGAGCAGAGAGTCTGCCCGCCTGGGTTCCAGGCTGTCCCTGAGGGTCTTCCAGGGAAGCTCACAGTCAGGGCGGGGGCAGTGTTGAGACCAGGGATGGGAAACTGAGTGGCCAGTGTCTCCCAGGCCCTGGCTCTGGGGCTGCGGGGAGGCCCCTCCAGGCACAGCGTGTCCAGACCTCCAGCTGTGGGTGTTTGCTTCTGGGATTAGACCTTTGTCTCTTGTCCACGGCATCTCCTTCCTGACAGCTCTGAGAACCTGTGCAGTAAGAGGGTGTGAACTTCACACTCATTCTTTCTGCAAGTCTCTTGCACCTTCTGAGCCTCAGTTTGCTCACCTATAAAATGAGACAGCAATCCTTTTTGTTTCCCTGGAGGATGAGCGAGCTATTAAACCACTTCGTCCCAAGGCTTCCCAGGTAGCAATGGGTAGAACAGGGGCTGGAACCTCCCTCACCCCATTAGAATAGATGGGGTGAGACTGCAGGTCCCTAAGCTCTAAAAGGAACATCCTCCCACTGCAGGGACAAGACCCCTTAGTGGGCCGTGAATTCATGACCTAATTTCCTCGTTGCTGAAATGGATCAGAATGACCAGGAGTTCAAGAGAGAGGGGACATAAGTATAACCTACAGCTGATTCATGTTGATGTATGGCAGAAACCAACACAATATTGTAAAGCAATTACCCTCCAATTAAAAATACATACATTAAAAAAAAAAAAAAGAATGGCAAGGAATGAGAATGTATTGTTTCTTAGAACTCTTTTCCAGAGTTGTGCTTGTATAGGCTTGCATCAGGGTGCTAATTCATATCAGATGTATTTCTAACCATGAACATTGTTTAAAAAGCAAGAAAAAGTTGAAGAAACATTACTCCTTACTTAGATTTCTAGGAAATCCTGAGGTCAAATGTGATGACAGACCACAACATGACCATCCCAGGTGCCAAAGCCGTGTCTCCTCACACCTTTTGGGAAGGGTAGATCAGAGGGCAGCAGAGGATGGGATAGTTAGATAGCATCACTGAGTCAGTGGACATGAACTTGAGCAAACAGGAGATGCAGAAGGACAAGGAAGCCTGGCGTACTGCAGTCGATGGGATCACAGAGTTGGACACCACCGAGTGAACAACAGAACAGAGGTTGAAATAAAACCCACGGGGTGGGTGCCGCTGGGCTCTGGGAAGGGGGTTAGTGCGGGTGCCCTTCCTGCTCCCAGAGGCAGGGGTCTCGGGGAGAGGGCCTCGAAGCCTGTCTGCTAGCCTCCAGGGGCCTGTTCCCTTCCCTGGGGAAGCCACACACTCCCCTCAGCTCCCAGCCGCTCCCAGTTCCATAAGCAGGGCCCTCTCATGGTCCCTGGGACCCCCTCAACTGTCCCACAGAGTGGGAGCCTCTCCAATATGGGATCATCTCCCAAGATGGCGCCCAACTACAGCAAGGCAGCGCCTGGGCTGCTCTCCCTCCCCTTGGGAGGGTCATCCGCCTCCTCCGTCACCTTCAGACGACTGTTTCTACACCCCCCACAGTAGAGAAACCACAGGTACCTCCCTCATCTCAACCCCAGCAGCTGGAAACTCTTGACCCCACACCCAAAGCCAAGCCAGATGCGGATGTTTGCTTGTGGGCAGGCAGCCCTGGGGGCCAGCCACTCTGAGCTGGGTGAGAGGATAGACAGTGCCCAGGTGAGAACGTGGCAAGCCAGGGCCTTGACCAGGCACAGTGTGACCGTTTGCCACATTTCTCAGCCTCTGCTCCCAGCAGCTTTCTCAGTAGGCCCCCTCCTTTCAGCAAAGGCTCAAAATTCCTCCTCCCAATGCCAGTCCCTCACTTCCTGTGTCCTGGCTTCCTTGCCTATGCTTGTGAAATTCAGGATCTTAGCGTAAAATTCTGGTGGGGGTCTGAGGATGTCTAGGCAGCAATGAGACCTTAACCAGAGCCAGCAAACCCATGCAGTCGTATTCTCTGAGCCAAGGCTGCTGGAATCAAAGCTGGTGGACTCCGGTCATCCTGGTGTGCAGGAAGGAAGCTTTCCATGAAGAGCAGGGGACATTTGCTGCAAGTATCTTTGGAGGGGTCTCTGAGGGCCCTCATTTCCAACTGGGTGGCACCAAATGGAGATGTGTGATGGCAGTGGTTGACTTTGCATGCCAAGGTCAGGAGATGCAATAGGTCACCTGGAGTCAGTGCCTAGAGCATTCTGGGCTACGCCTGGGCTCTGAAAGGAAGGATGACTGTGTGAGCGATGGGAAACAATGGCAGTCCACAAACTTCAGGGCCAAGCGTCATGCAAGCGGCCAGCCCAGCTTGGAAGGCCCATGACTTGCCCTCTCACCAGGCACCCCCATTAACGGTTATTTTTCTTGGTTGCAGATGTTTTCAATCATAGTCACACTGCTGTACATGGTCCACGCCGTGTTTTCTTTAATCAGATGCAAGGTTTCCTACAGGAACAGAGAACATTCCTGAAAACACAGACAATGGTCACTCATCAGGCTGCCTTCCAGCATAACATCTGAGGCTGCAGAATTGCTCTCGATTGTGGAAAAAGAAAACAAAAAGCCACATTCTCTTTCTTTGTGGGTGCTATGTTGACTGTTCAGGTACCTTTGTGTCAGGGTAAAGGGCTTGCTACCTTTAGCCTCCAAGAGCTGAGAAGTCTTTCTAGGGTCATTTCCTATTGAAGAGGGTGGTGGGGTGGGAAGTGGGGACTGTGATCTGAGAGACCACAAAACAAGGATCCCCCACTGGTCTCTGGACCGAGTCTTTGTTACTATCGATTGCAATTTTCCATGGGCTCTTTTGAGTATCCATCTTGCAGCATGTTTCTAGGTCTTCAAGGAAATCTTACATCTTCAAGGATATTCTAGTTGTCATAGAGAATAAAACTCTCCCAGCAAATATTTACCGATGTGCAGGAAGAAACATGATAAACTCTTCAAATAATTTATAAAGTGCCTTTATGGTCAATACTCTCATGGGGTAATTTTTTGTTTTTTTTTTATTCTCCCATGTGGGCAACACCATCATGTCAGCTTTCTTTCTAAGGATCCTTGCTTAGACCAAATCTCAGAAGCAGCATCAAAGGGCAGTTCAGATGACAGCTGTTTGTTATTCCAGAGTAACTGTACCAGGAAAGGCCACTTTCACTGAGTCTACTTAAAACTTCAGTTAAAATGTTATAGGAGGGACTTCCCCGGTAGTCCAGTGACTAACACTTCACGCCCTCAATGCAGGGGCCCAGCTTCAATCCCTGGTCAGGTAACCAGATCCCCCATGCCACAACTAAGACCCAGCACAGCCAAATAAATAATTTTTTAAAATGTTGCAGTAAATTAGGAGCAAAAGATTTGATCGGGGCTTATACTGAATATTTTAAATACAAAGAAAGGATAGGAAGTTTGTCACATGTTTAACAAAATTTGCAACCAAGTGTTGACCGAGGAAGTCTCATTTTTTCATAAAGTACCAGTGATGCTAACACAGGCTCATGTTCAACCCTAACAACAAAAAAAGAAACTGCAGGCTTAGTTGAATTTCCAAGTTTTCTCAAGGTTTTGAAGTTTCATTCTCTTTATAAAGAAGCTGTGACATGCTCTTTCCCCCTTTTCAGTTGCCAGTTGTCTAACACTAAGCCTCGTTAGTCCCAAGCTTTGCAGAAGATTCTCTGACATGACTTCCTCATTCCCCGTATCCTGAGTCATTTCTATAACGTGCAGTTTCATTGGCATTTGCTTTGCATCCTCTTTGCACTTGATGTAATGAGGATGGGAAGCCTCAAAAGATGCCCTCCCTGTTTTCCTTCACCCAGACCACTCGCCTCCCTACCCCCAACAAACCTTGGTCCAGTCTTCCTGCTCGTGCATCTCATTGCTCAGTTCTGTCTGCATCCAACTGTTTAGGAAGTGTCTGCAGGTATAAGTTCTGGCCAGTGGGCAGTCCTCCCTGCTAAGTGCAGTGCTCCCAGGAAACCCATGTGGCCTGGCGAAGAGGGCATGTAAGAAGCTGGGCCATAGCAGAAAGGTCCTCAGACCACAGAGATTGGATGTTGACGGAGCACCTGCTCTGTGCTGGGACCTCCAGGTGCGGCGTGCTGTCTGCTCCCCAAGCCCCTCATGGCTAGCATGCCTCTGTTCTTCAGTTCTGCCTCTGGGTCTTGAGCAGGAGGGAACTTCCTCTGGGGCAGAACTTGTTGCCCTCCCCAAGGACAGTGGGACATGCCTTAGAGGTTGTCTGCTTGGTAGCCCTGTCCTGGACCAAAGTGTCGGTCACACCAAAACCCAAACACAACCGCCCAGAGGCCCCACATCTGCACTGTGACAGAAACACAACCGCCCAGAGGCCCCACATCTGCACTGTGACAGAAACACAACCGCCCAGAGGCCCCACATCTGCACTGTGACAGAAACACAACCGCCCAGAGGCCCCACATCTGCACTGTGACAGAAACACAACCGCCCAGAGGCCCCACATCTGCACTGTGACAGAAACACAACCGCCCAGAGGCCCCACATCTGCACTGTGACAGAAACACAACCGCCCAGAGGCCCCACATCTGCACTGTGACAGAAACACAACCGCCCAGAGGCCCCACATCTGCACTGTGACAGAAACACAACCGCCCAGAGGCCCCACATCTGCACTGTGACAGAAACACAACCGCCCAGAGGCCCCACATCTGCACTGTGACGACGTGCCTGCCACCTTTGGAGCTCTGGCCTTGGGCCAGGCAGCTCCCATATGGAGGGCCTCCTGTCCTCCTCCCAGCTGGGCACAGGACACAGCCACGACTGTCCTTTCACAGGCAGGGGGACGGGTGCACTCGCTGGTGAGAACTGGAGCTGGTAGGGCTGGCTTCCTCTGCCCCCGAAGCTCTGTAGTCACTCCCTGCCCTCAGGTGCCCAGACCTGTCCCCACGAAGGTCTGTGCTCTGGCTTCTCAGGAAGTGACAGTGAGACAAGGCCTTGTAGTGGACCTGAGGCCAGTGGGCAGAGGACATGGAGGGCGGGGGTGTGGTGACAGCAGGCACAGGGGCAGCCCTGGACCACCAGCAGAGTCTGCAGGCGGCCACGCGGCTGGGTCCAGGTCCTGGGCACAGCGCACTTCCTGAAAGGGCTGCCTGCTCTGAGCTGCAGTCAAGGCCAGGCCCGTTCAGGCAACCACCGAGCTCCACGTTGCAGACCACACGAAGCCAAAGGCCCCTGTTCAACCGATGCTTTGTGAAGAAGGTGTATACTTGGGTGTTTTTAAGTTCATGGAACCAAGACCTAAGACCCTCCCTGGGCCTGAGAAAGGAGTCAGAACCTGATGTCTGTATGTGACCAAGAGTCAAAGGTCTATATTGCAGCCCCCCAAAAACAAAGCCCCCCTGGTCCAGCTGGTGCTTTGTGAAGAAGGTAACTTAGTGTCTTTAAATTCATGGAACAAAGAGCTAAGTCCCACCCAGCCTGAGTAGCCAGGCCTAAGCACCCTCAGTCTGCCCCACACCTGCCCTAGGGGACAGCAGTCCTAGGAGGGGTTGGGGACACTACAGATGAAGAACAGGAGGCT
>NW_011495064.1:2654135-2658155 GCF_000754665.1 Bison bison bison
CTGCTACTGCTGCTAAGTCGCTTCAGTCATGTCCGACTCTGTGTGACCCCACAGACAGCAGCCCACCAGGCTCCTCTGTTCCTGGGATTCTCCAGGCAAGAATACTGGAGTGGGTTGCCATTTCCTTCTCCAATAGAATGCCATAGATACAGACAATAAAAAATAAAACTAGACTTTAAGAAAATTAAAAAATTTTGCACCTCTCCCATCTGGAAATTCATGTGTACCCTTTAATCATATCCTTTTATACCAAAAGGCAGAAAGTCATAGCAACTTTTGATTTACAGTTATCAGCCCGAAGCCTAGTAACAACCAGACTTGCAACTGGCTCTGACGTGGGGTGGGGCAGTCCTGGGGGCCTGAGCCCTTAGCCAGTGGAGTCTTGATGTGACCTCCAGGTAGGTAGTGTCAGAACTGAGTTACATTGTAGGACATCCAGCTGGTGTTGCAGAGGACTGCTCGGGAAGGAAACACTCCCCCACTCCACCCCCACATCTGGTGTCAGAAGTGTGGGGAGTGTGGCCATCGTGTGAGTAAAGGGGATACACAGGAGGGGAACTTGGCTTTGCCCCACTCAAAATGACAAAAGGACTCTCAGAATATCAGGAAAGAATGAATGAAAGAGCAAAAACATGGGTAAATAAAATGGGCTTTTCCTCTTCTTGAGTTTTGATATTATGCTTGATGGTTGAAGCAAAAGTATAATGAGTCTATGTGGTTCTCAGTGTAGGCAGAGGAAATTCTAAAACAATTATACAAACGGGAGGTAAAGGGATTTGAAGACAGGTAAGGTTCGTATACTTCACTCAAACTAGTACAAAGTCACCACCAGTAAAGTGATATAAGGTCATACCTAGTGTGTGCGCGCGAAGTCGCCTCAGTCCTGTCCAACTCTTTGCCACCCCATGGACTGTAGCCCGCCAGGCGCCTCTGGCCATGGGATTCTCCAGGCAAGAATACTGGAGTGGGCTGTCCTGCCCTCCTCCAGGGGATCTTCCCGACCCAGGGATTGAAGTGGTATCTCCTGCAGCTCCTGCACGGGTGGCAGATTCTTCACTGCTGCGCTATTAATAATGCCTACGGCAACCACCCAAACATGGATACAAAGAGGTTCACTAAAAACAGAATTTCTGGAGTCAAAAAGAACTAAGTCTGCATGTTTTCCTCAGCTTTCTAACTGTGTGTTACAGTCAAGTAACTATAACTTGACTGCACGTTATTTTTTATCAGGTCAGACTAAAAGCCCTGCCTCCCCAATTCATTTGAGTTTTACTAGTTTAAATAAATATTTGAAGTAGTTTTTAACTAAGACACATATGTAAAGTTCCTACCACAGTGACTGGTATGTATGACGTGCTCAATCAGTTACATCCGCATCATTTATTATTTGTAAATAAAGAAATGTAAGGTTGGCCTTTCCTTTTAAAAAACCCTGACAATCTCAAGCGTGAGAGGATGAGTCTCTCGCAGGTGCTGGAAGCACCTGGTGCCAGGCTGGCCGAGGCAGGAGGGAGGCCTACGTGGCAGCTCTCTTTAAACCTGACCACACAGAGCGCTTCATTCCCTGCACGGCCTTGACATCGTCCCAGTCCAATTTGATGTCCGGAACTTCATCTTCCGGCTCCGGATCCTTCCTCAAGGCCCCCTGTGGTGAGGCAACCACGATGGGCAGAGGGCCACATTCCTCCCGGAATTCCACAACATGGAGACTCTTCTTATCAGCCAGCTGTTGGTGGGTTTCCTGGGCACAACCAAGCGGAGAGAACACCAGGTTAGGTGGGTGAGGCTGGTCTAACGCGGTCTGCCCCTGATGTCATCTGGCGTGGCAGAACTGTCTGGCTGATTAAAATGCAGCAACTCTGAGAGTTCATTAACTGAGGGTGATTATTACAGCAAGAAACGTGGCGCAGGTAACACAATATCAAGTTGACTAGCTAACTGAATATACGTAAGAGTGACTGAAATAAGATTTTACTTAAAAAAAAAAAAGACACAAAACACAAAAAAATCTGGTCTTTAACCTAAAGAGCAGGAACTTCCTGTGGCTATCCTAAAGGTGACGGGCTGGGGGCAGAAGCATCCCACCCACCGCCCCACCCCCAAGGGGCATGAAGAAAGGGCCTTGGCCTCTGGCCTCCTGTCTTCCTCACGCTCCCAGTCATGTGCCACGCTGTGCCCCAGAATGAACCTGACTCTCACCATGCCCCTGCTCTAGCTGCCCATTTACAGGACACGCAGGGACAGAGGATGTCAAGTATCCTCAGATATCCAGCACCAGACTGGGACGAACAACCCGATTTCGTCAACAACGAAAAATGTAAGAGAAAAAAGAAAAACAGAACTTACAGATTAAAAGTGATTTAAAAGACACAGCAAAGATTTTATACGTATTGATCTTTTTGCCATCTGATTCAAATAAACTATATAAAAAAATGTTTTTTAATCTGACAAATGGATACATTTCTATGAACACTGACTAGATGTTTGACATTGAGTTACTGGTAACTTTTTAGGCATGATGGTAGTACTGTCTGGTACTTTTTAGTCCTTATCTTTTAGAGATACATGATGAGATATTTATGAGTGAGATACACTGATGTCTGAGATTTGGTCCAGAATGACTGGGTTGGCTGGGGGGTGCGTGAGCGGCTAACTGTTGGTGTAACAGAGCCGTGAGGACTCGTAACAGATGGCAGCCGTGAGTCTGCACCAGGTGAGTGAGCTCGGTAGGTGGTTTACAGACAGTATATTAAAACATCTAAAATACTGCGAGAACGTACACCTTGTACTATTCTAATTCTGCATGCATTTGAAATTAGAAGAGAGAAGTGCTAATTCATAAATAAATAAGTTGGAGTGTCTTATAATCAGTGGTGTGTCGCTTACACTGGTGTCATTTTTTTTGAGTAGCACAATGCAACTTTTTATAGCTGATGCCATTTTAGAAGAGATGATACGTAGTCACTGTAGCCAAAGATTCAAAGCACTAACACAAAACAAAATATCACATAAAAGAACAGGTCTGCTTGACCATAAATAGAACCTAAAAACAAACATTTTAAGTTACATCACACAATTAAGTCTCTAAAGTAAGTTTAAATTTAGAAGTGCTTTTGAGAGTTTTTAGATAGTACTAACACACAGCTGATCAAAAAAGTTCTTTTAGGCAAAATTTTTCTTTCAGTTAGTTTTCCTATTTTAAACAGTGACCGCTACAATTACTCCATGGATCACTTTATTCAGAAACAGCCAGAGCACTCTGTAACCCTGCCAAAGTCCTCAGCAAATGGAGGCCCGTGAATGCCTCTTGAACCCGGCTGTCTTTCTGCTCACTCAGCTCTGCTGAGGTCCACCCAGCCTTTCTTTCAAGGGACAAGCCAGCCCTGCAGAGCTGGAGGGGCCCCTGCAATGACAGCCCTTCCTCCCTGCCACTGGTGCGACTGTGAGCCCAGCCCAGGCTGAGGGGGTGAGCTGGGCAGGGGCCCAGCAGCCCCATCTATGTGGACAAATAACCTGAACTATTGAATGCACGGTTCCTACTGACTCAGATGTCCCCCTGAACAACCTCTTCAGGTGACATGAAACTTACTCGAGACCACTCTCGAGTGCAAGTGCCCAGGGGCCTTCACCCTAGTTCCAGTTGAAAGGACAGAATTAGGAAAGGGACTTTCTCTTTTTATTTAACATTTTTATGTTGTTGGAGTTTTCGAACAAGCACATATTCTTTCCATAATAAAAGCAGATTATAATCACTGGCTTTTAAAAATACTTAATTTTAAAACTTCAAAAACCCATGCAGTTTTTTTTTAAAGGATGCTGCTGCTGCTGCTAAGTCGCTTCAGTCGTGTCCGACTCTGTGCGACCCCATAGACGGCAGCCCACCAGGCTCCCCCGTCCCTGGGATTCTCTAGGCAAGAATACTGGAGTGGGTTGCCATTTCCTTCTCCAATGCATGAAAGTGAAAAGTCAAAGTGAAGTCGCTCAGTCGTGTCAGACTCTTAGTGACCCCATGGACCTGTC
>NW_011495064.1:2658255-2672335 GCF_000754665.1 Bison bison bison
GTAACTTAGTGTCTTTAAATTCATGGAACAAAGGGCTAAGTCCCACCCAGCCTGAGTAGCCAGGCCTAAGCACCCTCAGTCTGCCCCACACCTGCCCTAGGGGACAGCAGTCCTAGGAGGGGTTGGGGACACTACAGATGAAGAACAGGAGGCTGCAGGGGGCATGAGACTAGCCAAGTGTGTCCAGTGGGTTGGTGCTGGGGCTGGCACTCGCTGTGGGCCTGCTGGGCACCCTCTGCCCGCTGCTCCCTTGTCTTCCTGCCCTACTGCCCTCCGTTTGTCCCCTCCAGTTTTACTAAGATCCAGTTGTCACGTAACACTGGAGAAGCTTAAGGTGTACAACATGAGGATTTGCTCAAAAGATACCAAAGGCCTAAATATAAGACCCAACCTTATAAAACTTTGAAGAAAACACAGGACAAAAGCTTCCTGACACTGGATTTAACACTCATTTCTTATATAGAATGCCCTGCTGCTGCTACTGCTGCTAAGTCGCTTCAGTCATGTCCGACTCTGTGTGACCCCACAGACAGCAGCCCACCAGGCTCCTCTGTTCCTGGGATTCTCCAGGCAAGAATACTGGAGTGGGTTGCCATTTCCTTCTCCAATGCATGAAAGTGAAAAGTCAAAGTGAAGTCGCTCAGTCGTGTCCGACTCTTAGTGACCCCATGGACTGCAGCCTACCAGGCTCCTCCGTCCATGAGACTTTCCAGGCAAGAGTACTGGAGTGGGGTGCCATTGCTTCTCCATTTAAAGGATAATCCTCATGAATTACCTCTTCACTTGGATTAACTAACCTGATGCAGCCAGAGACAAAGAATGCACGGTCCTCAGGTGGCCCAAGAGCAACTCCAGGGCGGCCCAGGAGATGCTGGTCTCAGAGCACACCGCTTAAATACAAACTGGCTCTTCAGTTTCCGAGCACAGGGTTGACTTACCTGGCGAGAGAGCCCCTGGAAGAGGCCCCGGGTGAGGCTGAGCATGTTGACGGAGCCAGAGACCTTGGCATACATGTCTTTGATGCCGATGAGCCGGCAGATGGTGGTGATGGCTCGGTGGCAGCGGAGGCCATAGCCTAGAAAGAGGAGAATCAAGTCAAACGCCTGCCCACTCGCCCACAATGCAGGTGGCGCCACCTGCTGGCCTCACCTGGCTTCCAGCTCTGGGTTTACATGTTGGTTCACATTCTGGCTTCATCACTTCCCAGCTGGGTGACCTTTCACAACTTCCCGAACTTCAAGGAGGACCCTGATTTAAATGAGATGCTATAAGGACTAAGTAAATAATATATATGTTTCTGGACTTCCCTGCTGGCTCAGTGGTGAAGAATCTGCCTGCTAATGCAGGGGCCATGGGTTTGATCTCTGGTCCAGGAAGATCCCACATGCCTCGGAGCAATTAAGCCTGTTCCCCACAACTCCTGACTGTGCACACACCACAGCTACAGAAAGCCCGTGAGGAGCAACAAAGACCCAGCACAACCAAAAACTAATTAAATGATTAATTTTAAAATACATATACCTGTAAGTTTATTAAACACACGGATAAAAAATAGGGCTGTTAAGATTAACAGAGAGCCTGAAGTTTCTTGGCACCCCATGTCCATGTTAACTAGGGCTCCCCAGACACATCTGTTCTCACCCTCCTTGAATGGTCAGCTGCAAAGAATAGAGACATCATCCACTTCCTCCTTCTGGAAAAACTCTTGGCTTCAGTAACACACCCTCCCCCAGATTGCCTCCTAGTTACTGGCCTGCCCTTCTCACCTCCATGCTGGCCTCTAAATCTTCCATGGTTTCCTCTCCAGCCACTCACCCCACTCTTGGCTACCTGTAATCCCTTACCCATGTTGTTGCTGGTTAGTTGCTCAGTCATGTCCAACTCTTCATGACCCCATGGACTGCAGCCCACCAGGTCCCTCTGTCCATGCGACTCTCCAGGCAAGAACACTGGAGTGGGTTGCTATTTCCTTTTCCTGGGTAGCTTCCTGACCCAGGGATCAAACCCGCATTTCCTGCAGCTCCTGCATTGGCAGGCAGATTCTTTACCACTGCACCACTTGGGAAGTTCTCTAGCACTCTGATTAGCCAGGCATAAAACTCAGCACATACCTTAAAGCTGAGCTGAAAAATACAGCTTTAATCAGAAGACAGCAAAGATTTAAAAAAAAAAAAAAGTAACTTCTGCAATTAAAACCAGCAGTCTTTCAAAAATCATTCAGATAAAGATGTATCCAAAGTAACATGTCTAACAAAAACATTAGGCAGGCCACAAATGCAAGCCATGGACAGAGGAGCCTGGTGGGCTACAGTCCATGGGGTCGCAAAGAGTCGGACACGACTGAGCGACTTCACTTTCACTTTTCACTTTCATGCACTGGAGAAGGAAATGGCAACCTACTCCAGTATTCTTGCCGGGATAATCCCAAGGACGGGAGCCTGGTGGGCTGCCGTCTATGGGGTCGCACAGAGTCGGACACGACTAACGTGACTTAGCAATATATATTTTCAAATTATCTTGCAGATACATTTTTAAAAGATTTTTTTAAAGGAGGTAAAACTGATTTTAATAATGTATTTTATGAACCCAGTATGTCCAAAACATTATCATTTCAACATGTCATCAATACCATAATATTTTTGAGCTATTCCTTATCCTTTTTTTTTTCTCATATGGAGCCTTTGAAATCTGGTGGTATGTGACACAGGGACTCCCAGAAGCCACCTTTCAAGTACTCAAAAGCCAAATGGGACAGCACAGGTTTAAACCTTAATGTCCAAGTGTTCAACTCAATACTTTTTCTAATGATAAATGTTTTTATTATCTGGCATATGAATGATTACTTATGATTTTGAAGCAGAAGGCAAGTTCAGGTGCACTAATATAATTGGTACTACATTTGATTTTTTTTTTTTCTTTCTTATTTCCATGCCATGGCTCTAGCAAAGTTGTATTAGAAGCTTTGCCATGAAAAATTTAAATACTGTGTATGTTCTATCTTCTGAACCAGACTTTTTAACATATTACCTAGAGTTATACAAAACCATTTTTACTGTAGAACCACAGGTGAAACGCACATCAGAATGTTTAAGAATTCTACTGCCTGAGTATACTGGGCATAACTGGCATAGCCCCATGACCCTAAACTCTGACTGCCTGCTCTTCCCAAGACAGGACGAAGGTCCATCTCCAGATCCTCAGAGCCTGGTATAGCACCTGGCTCACCAAAGTTGTTCAATTCACACTTAATGATGAGAGTAAATTAAAGGAACTGAATATGCTGTTGGAAAAGAACCATCTGTAGCATCCATCAGTGAATTCCCTACGAGTAACCAATGCTTTTGAAGAACTGATGCTTTTGAACTGTGGTGTTGGAAAAGACTTTGGAGAGTCCCTTGGACAGCAAGGAGATCCACCAATCCATCCTAAAGGAAATCAGTCCTGAATATTCATGGGAAGGACTGATGTTGAAGCTGAAACTCCAATACTTTGGCCATCTGATGCAAAGAACTAACTCATCAGGAAAAGACCCTGATGCTGGGAAAGACTGAAGGTGGGGGGAGAAGGGGTGACAGAGGATGAGATGGCTGGATGGCATCACCGACTCAATGGACATGAGTCTGAGTGAACTCCAGGAGTTGGTGATGGACAGGGAGGCCTGGCGTGCTGCGATTCATGGGGTCGCAAAGAGTTGGACACGACTGAGCGACTGAACTGACTGACTGATTGAACCACTGTTCCCGCTACAAACTCAACTACTTATCCAGTTGCTGTTTCCTATTCATTAAGTGCTCTTCCCGCCTACAGTTACCCCTGGAATGTGTTTGTAATCATATGAGTCTAAGTAGGTTGACGACTTTTTTAAAAAAAAATCACTGAATTATACATTTAATTCATTTATTTTCTGTTGTGATTTGCAGTATGTGTGATGTCAGTTCCCCAAATGGGCATCAAACCTGAGCCCCCTGCATTGGAAGCCTGAGGTCTTAACCACTGGCCCACCAGGGAAGTCCTAAGGCTGACTGCTTTTTACTTCCCCAAAAACCTCAATCGACTTAAATCTAACTTAGGCCTGTCCATTTTGGTGTTTTCAAAATGAGTTCAGGCAAAGGTGAGCAAAAACAGGGGGCAGGATGAAACTGGTACAGTTTCTCTGCTTTCCCTCCAACACATCATAAGTTTTTAGTTACCTCTGGGTTGTTTCTTCATCTTGATATGTGTCCTTTTAAATGTTAAGGAAATATCGTGGTATACTGGAGGGTAAAAACAGAAACACAGGGTTAGGGGTACAGCTTTAATGCCCTTGCAAATACCACAAAGCAACCACCACGACCCTAAGCAGCCATCATGCATCAGCCACGGATGAGTAACCAACTCTGATTTCACTCATTACTAACCTTCTCATGAGAGTAAGTTTGGTTCTACATTTTATATATTTATATGAAAGAAGGTAGTAACAGACAGAGAAACACAAAAATATCCACAGAGATATAGTGCCACACATAAAGAAACAAGTATAAGCCTGAAAATTTTAAAAGAAAAGATTAACACTCACTGGTATGGTCTTCATATCGTTCTATATAATGCAAATAGTGAACGGCTCTATTCTTTGCCTGAAAGAAAGAAGGAAAATAATTTTCTTAAATCTCTTGTTGGGAATTTACATTTTCTCAGAGATTCAAAAAATACCTTTTATAAAATATTTTATTATGGAAAATTGCAAATTTACACCAAAATTTCAGTAGATGCTTCCAAAAGTCAAGGATTTAATTTTGAAAAAAATAAATAAATAAAATAACATCACTACCACAGCCAAAAAAAACCCAAACTGAAACCAAATCAATAATTCCTTAATATCGTTTAACATTCCGTCAGTGTTCAAGCACTCGCCGCTGTCTCATAGCTCCGGTAAGCAATCACAAGGCTAATAGAAATGACGCAAGAACACAGGCCCTTCTGAAACTGCCTTTATGAGATCAGTAACTTTTGACAGTAAGTATTTTTCTGTGGTTCCCACGAAGTCTAGCACAGACATTATTGATCTTTTACTGTTAACAAAGAAAAAAATGTACATACTTTTCTGAAAGCATCTGCCCGTTCAGTGGCTTTCCCAATGGCAAAACCTTTTAAAGAAAAAGTAAAAATATTTGAAGTAGCAATTTCACTGCAAGAAATTTCCCCTATCAATATACTTGCAAAAGTACAATAAATGACATGTACAAGAAGCTCACTGTTGGGCTTCTCCGGTGGCTCAGTGGTAAATAATCTGCCTGCAGAACACACAGGCTTGATCCCTGATCTGGGCAGATCCCGCATGCGGTGGAGCAACTGAGCCCGTGCACCACAACTACCGAGTCTGTTCTCTACAGCCCGGGAGCCACACCCACTAAAGCCACGGCACCCAGAGCCCACGTTCTGCAGCGAGAAGCCACTGCAGTGAGGCGCTCATGCACTACAACTAGAGTACCCTGTTCAACACATGTAGCGCAAAGCCCGCGCAGCAACAGAGACCCAGGACGGCCAAAATAAACAAACAAATTCATTTCTACAGAAAATATATGGTGGTATAGGAACAAAGAATTTCTGGGAAGAAAAGTGAAAGTGAAGTTGCTCAGTTGTGTCCAACTCTTTGCGACCCAACCCCATGGACTGTAGCCTACCAGGCCTCTCCGTCCATGGGATTCTCCAGGCAAGAGTACTGGAGTGGGTTACCATTTCCTTCTCCAGGGGATCTTCCCGACCCAGGGATCGAACCCAGGTCTCCCGCATTGGAGGCAGATGCTTTAACCTCTGAGCCACCAGGGAAGCCCAAGGAACTGTTAAAGAGTCGTTTCCTTTGGCAACATTCTATCTACAAGGTATTATAAATACCCGTTTTATAAGTGTCAGTATGGATGTAAATAGGCAGTTTTCCAGTTTTCTTCCCTTTACACATTCATGTATACATTTCAAAAACAGATGTTCATTGTGGAAACTTTACTGAAGAGTATCAAGAAGAAATTTGAAGAACTGGCGAACATACTAATTAAACATTTTTAATCTTTTCAGTGTGTACTCTTCCAATCCTTATAGGCTTTTCTTTACATATAAACATACTTTTTAAAAACTGGGATTATATTAGTCTTATATAAGTGGTTTTTAGTTTGTCTCTTTGACCTAATGATTATTTTGTGAGAAATATCAATAACCTCAGATATGGAGATGACACCACCCTTATGGCAGAAAGTGAAGAGGAACTAAAAAGCGTCTTGATGAAAGTGAAAGAGGACAGTGAAAAAGTTGGCTTAAAGCTCAACATTCAGAAAACTAAGATCATGGCATCTGGTCCCATCACTTCATGGGAAATAGATGGGGAAACAGTGTCAGACTTTATTTTTTTGGGCTCCAAAATCACTGCAGATGGTGACTGCAGCCATAAAATTAAAAGACGCTTATTCCTTGGAAGAAGTTATGACCAACCTAGATAGCATATTCAAAAGCAGAGACATTACTCTGCCAACAAAGGCCCGTCTAGTCAAGGCTATGGTTTTTCCAGTGGTCATGTATGGATGTGCGAGTTGGACTGTGAAGAAAGCTGAGCGCCGAAGAATTGATGCTTTTGAACTGTGGTACTGGAGAAGACGCTTGAGAGTCCCTTGGACTGCAAGGAGGTCCAACCAGTCCATTCTGAAGGAGATCAGCCCTGGGATTTCTTCAGAAGGAATGATGCTAAAGCTCAAACTCCAGTACTTTGGCCACCTCATGCGAAGAGTTGACTCATTAGAAAAGACTCTGATGCTGGAAGGGATTGGGGGCAGGAGGAGGAGGAGGAGACAGAGGATGAGATGGCTGGATGGCATCACTGACTCTATGGACGTGAGTTTGAGTGAACTCCGGGAGATGATGCACAGGGAGGCCTGGCGTGCTGCGATTCATGGGGTCGCAAAGAGTCGGACACGACTGAGAAACTGAACTGAACTGAACTGAAGTGATTTCCCATAATTGTTTAATGGCTATAGCATATCACAATGCTTGGTTACATATACTCTTCTGGTAACTGTGTCCCTATTGTGCAATATTTACTGTCTCTCTCCCCACCCCCAGTTTTTGTTTTTTACTATTATACATAATACAATCGTGTCTTAAGCCTTTTAAAATATTCACTGTCCTCATGGGAAAAAGCAGGTGTAGGAAGATCTCTCTTTTCCCTCTAAGGAATTACTTGGGTTCACCACAAGGTCTGTGAGCCTAAGCCACTAAAAGACAATCAGTGGGAAAAGCCTGAAGCCACTGAGTGCACAGCCGAGGGCAGGCCATGCCTGTCCCCCCCACCGCCAGCTCCTCACGTCCTCCCCCCACTCACCTGCGGCGGCTCCCCCCCACCGCCAGCTCCTCACGTCCTCCCCCCACTCACCTGCGGCTCCTCTGCCGTTCCCCACAGCGACCAGGACACGGACGGATCTCTTCCTTCCCTCTTTGGCCGTCATGTTGAAAACATTTCTCACCTAGAGGACAAAATGGCCATAAATGTTAGCCCTTAAGGAAATTCTGAAGTAGGGAACCAAAGGAACCTACACACACACACACACACACACACACACACACACACACGGTGAACACACACATCGTCCCTCACTCCCACGAGCACAAACAGCACACTTCCTCCAAAGGAAACCACCATCTGGGCTCTTTCTTCAGGAGTAAAATGGAAATAGGACTTTCTCTTCTTATTTTACAAGCTGGTTAGACGATCTGACTGAGATAACTTTTAAAGAGATTTGAAACTGTAAAACACAGTCTATCTTATTTTAATGAAGGCACCACAAGAAAGAAAAAGAGTTGCTGATTCAACTTGAACACAGTTGGTAACTGACTGAGTGACACATCCCAATGGCAGAGATGCTAAAATATGAAAAAGTGTGGATCCTACAAATGATAAAATGCAGGTGCAGAAACAATCAGCACAGAAGCGGGGCTCTATGGATTAGACTCAAAAGGAGACAGAGACTTCTGAAATACTGATTGTTATGCACTGTAGAAAATCTACATTTGGGGGCATATTTATACATTCACCAAGAACTACGAAACTGTTAACTGCTTACGTGGTGGCCCCTTTCCCATAAAGTGAACTTAAAGAAAAAGGGAGCTCAAGCCCACTCTTGCAGATTCTCTTACTGGAAATCACCCCCACAGACAAAATTCTTCAAAGGAACTAACTTCCACAAGGGGTATACCAGGACCCAAAGACGTAAAGTACTTGTAAATATAAACTTGAATGTAATTGACACTGAAGAAATAACGTACACAATCAATCACAAACTCAACACATTCCATATGGCATTTAACACCAAGTGTGAACTCAAAGGGAAGTTACGATTTTAGGAAATGCCCTGGAAAAAGTGATTGAAATTGACCTGATACAGACTTCAGTTTCAAGACCTTATAAGAAGCCCAGCAGAACCTTTCCCTAGCAAGAGCTGGACATTCACAGTAACTCCAAGCTTTCTACCCCTCCCCATGTCTCCCTCCAACCTCTGCTTCCTGAACTAAGTGTCAGATACAGCTGATCCCAAGAGAAATTGCTACTGCAACCTCTGCTTTAAGAAAGAGGAAATTTAATGCAATCTCCAAATTCTGGTATCAACAATACCACTGAAGTCACCTTGCGATGAGACCCTGCTGAGCAGCCCCTCAAAAGGGCAGCAGTCAGAAGAGAACTGAAATTGAAGTTTCATCATTTCCTTACACAAAGCAGCCCTGTAGCTCAGAAAGTCACACATCAAAGGCTTTTCTTCACTGTTCCTCTTGCTGTATCCCCTCAATATCTACTAACCCAACTTCTCCGAAGGCTTAACTCGGTATTTAGTTCAGCATGCCTACCTCAAGTATCCTGGTATCGAAATCATCATACGTTTCTGCAGGGAGGAAAAAAAACAGGAATATAGATAAACGCATCCATGTAATTAGTGTATGACAGCATTTTTTATCACTGGCACCATCACTGACTTTTCACCAAGAATCTCAGATATTTTGGTGCCACTCTCCAGGCTGCACCCTGGTCCTCATCACTACCAGAAACTCTTCCACCCCTAAATTCATAAACCTGGCCACCATCTTCCTGACTGCTTTCTCCTACCCCTCCAGCTCTCACTCAGTGACTCAAAGGTACGGTTCTTGGGGCTCGGCCAGCATCTCCAGACTCTTGACCACTGCTCCCCTTTCTCCATCACCCCTCTGGCCTTCCAGCCTCTCCCAGTCAGTCAAGACACTACCGCCTACCATTCCGCTAGGTCTCGTGAATGTCCTCAACTTGCTCACCTCTTCCCCCGTCCACCACACCATCCAGGATGCAATCAGTACAGCTGTCTGGCCACACCTGACCTGCTGGCGCTACGACAGAGAAGTCAAAGCACGGCACACACTGGGGCCACTGAGAACTCACGGTCTCCAACTCAGCCGAGCCCTCTCTGCTGCCCGCGGGCCTTCTACATCCTTTTACTCAGGTCTCTCTCTCCTCACCACAGCAGCCATTTCAAACACTCCCTGTTCTTTTATTTTGACTATAGGAAATTTACATTCATAGACAACAAAACAACCAGCAAAATGTACGTTTATGTACCATTAGCTGGCTTCAGTGATTATCAACTCACGTCAATCTCCTTTCCTCTACATTCGGTCCAATTCCCACTCCACTGGGTAATTCTGAGGCCAGTCCCAGATACGTTACGTTTTCATCAACACACTCTGGTGGCCACACTCATCCATGTTCCCATCTCCTTCTCAAAGACTCAAGGAAGCCTCTGGAGAGACGACACTCACACAGTCAAAATACAGCTCACCTGACCCTGTCCGCTGCCCTTTCTTCTGTCACGAGTTCACCCATTTATCTACAGGCTAAACCTGGGCCCTCAGGAGGGACTTGAGCTCATGGGTTTCCCCCCCCATATCGTCATTCTCCCATGGGAAGTGTTCTTCTAAGTCCTCAGTGTGCTGGCTGAGTCTCTCCACCTCAACCTCTCCTCCCCTCTCTAAGCCAAACTTAAGAAAGCAGCCAAACTCTTGCCTACTTTCTCATCTCCTATTCGTAGACACGAACAAATTTTTCAGATGATTTTTACTTCTTTACATACTCAGGAAACAGTGGGGGAGATGACTTTGTTTTCTAATTTCATCTGATAAATATTATCAACTTTTATTTCATGTGTTCTTTTAGGATGCTTCATGACAACTATTTGGTTTCTTCTGTTATCAAAATAGCACTCCCAAGGCATGTTGCTCCATACCCCATGACCAACAGCACTTGGGAAACCACGTACTATGGGAGACGCGTAATAGGCGTAGTGCACACCACCACGCTCGAAGGCTCTGAGAAGCCACACAAGGAAGACACCAGAACCCAGTGCTTTGCATCCTATCTGTGGAATACTTCTTGGTTTACAGGCCTCTAGTGTTTCATAAAATACAGTTGGTTAACAATGTGAAGTTATTCCAGTGATATTCAGATTCTGTATTAGAAAAGGGCAGTCTAAACAGAGGAGTAACTAGAAGCATATTAAAGAATTCCAGAAACTAGGAGTGCCCTCTCCATCACGACGTAAGTGAAACCAGGACTCTGCTACCTCCATTGGGACCGGGGTCAGGGGGGCCAAGACTGATGCCGCCCCACGAGTTTCCGCTCCATCCTCGCTCCCGTTTAACCTTCATCTTCCTCTTCCGGTCCCACTCTTCTCTCTGTTGGACCATATCGGCCTCCACCTTTTCTTGCTCTTCCTTGCTTCTTTGAGTGATGGTCTGTATAGCTCCACTTTTCATAAGTGGGGCATTCAGACCAGGCCATAGGAAGCCACGACGCCCTGAAGGTTTAAAAACACACAGAAATAATTCTTTTAAAAGCATACATTTCTTGAGTATTAAAATGCCAGGCAGTGGGCATACAGATAGATACTGCTGGTGGGAGCTTATACTAACATACTCACTTACAGGCCACTTGGCACCGTCTACTAAAACTTTAAACATACCCGTGGTAGCAGCCAATAATTCCACTTAGCGGTACTGCCTAGACACACACTGCCCCTCGGTTATGCACCGTGCGTGTGCTTGGAAAGGATGTCCACTCAAGCGTTATTTGTCAAGCCCAAAAAGAGAGGCAATCAAACTGTCTAGCAATATTGAAACAGCAAAATGAACTATGGCATATCCAACCTATGAAATATGCTGCATTGAACTCAAAGAATAAGGCAGCCCTGTAGGTTCTGATATGGAATAATTTCTAAGACCTATTATTGAGTGAAAAAAAAGTGAAGTATAAGAGAATATGTACCGTGTGATATAATCTAATGATTTTTAAAAGAAAATGCATATTCCTCTTAGGGTTTTTATGTATACGAAAGCATTAGAAATGTCAGAAGGATTGTTAATTGGCTATAACCCGATACAAAATAAAAAGTTTAAATTAAAAAAAAAAAGAAAATGTCAGAAGGAAACATCAAAATGAAATCAGTGGTTTCCTTGGCAGAGGCAACTGGGATTGAAGAAAATAAAAAAGGCATCAAGGGACTTCCCTGGTGATCAAGCAATTAAGACTCCTCACTTTGAATTCAGGGGACCCCCAGTCCGTGAACTAAGACTCCCACACACTTGTTTTTGTAAATAAAGTTTTATTGGAACATAGCTGTGCCCATTTGGTTATGTCTTACCTATAGCTGCTCCTCTGCTACAACAGCAGAGTTGAATGGTTGTAACAGGGACCATGTGGCTCACAAGGCTGAAAATACTTACTCCTTAACCCTTAGCAGAGAAAATTCTGATTTTCTACCACTGAACTGTAAATTCTTTGAGCACAGGGCCTTTCACAGCAGATGCCACACAAGGGCACTTAAGGCCTGTGGAATGAATAACTCAATGAATGAATCTCTTTTTATGAGATTTTCTTCCCCTGAATCATGGGGCAATGAGCCATTTGGCTGGACTCTAAAACCACATTTCCTAATGTCCTTCATTAGAAATGTTTTGATGTTTCTAGTTCATAAAACATCTATAAAGTTTTGGAGAGAAAAAAAAAAAATCTTAGCACAATAGCTGTTTTTACAAGTTAAGTTTACCTTCACCGATGATCTGACCCCTGTTCAAATCCTTCCTTCTTTTTCTCTTGGTTCTTTTGCCTCTTCCTTTTCTTGCTCCAGCACCGGTTTCTGCTAAAGCACCTTTCCATAGCTCATCTGCTGTCACTGTAAAGAGACAGGTGTTACAGAATTTCTTCAAGCAGTGGTTCAGGGCCTACTGATTTATTCCTGTTGAGTAAAAAGGGCTGGAAGAAGCGGGGTCATCTGCATCATTGCAGCAATGAAAGCAAAATTAAAACATCCTTTGCACATTCCACATGATTTCCATTTGAAAAGCCCAAGATTTGTTGCTACTCCTTTTACAGAATATGGCCTCCCCAGCACAAAAGACAACCAACATTTATATCCCCGTTACTTTCCTATAGATGTGTCTCCTGAACATTTTATCACCTATGTGACATCCACGGTAACTGTTGAGATAATCAATAACTCGCCTTCCCAATACAGGTCTCTTAGCCCAAAGAACCAACTCTGCAATTTGAACCCACAAATCTTAATCATTTATTTGTCTGCTCTATTCTGAAAATGCCCTATACGTCTGTATATCCTTCAAAACAAGATGCCCAAATTCGTCTTCAACTCTAATGAAAACCTAACCATTCTTGGGAAAGAATGAGCATGTATGGGGTCTGACAGTTAATCCCTGCACATGCCTGTATGTACTTCTTAGATGATTATCTTTTACTTTAATGTACAGACCCCGAAACCACTGATCTGTTTCCATCTGTGAATTTCTAGGCTCCCCCAATCTTTCCTGCCATACATTGCAGACCATTTTCCCCTCTGTACTTGTGGAACATTCAGATTCTTTACTTCTGACTGCTCCTGAATTTACTGGTATAGCCACGTTGTTTATTAGATTTAAATGGTCTCCACAAGGACTCTGCCTTTCACGTTATCACCAACTGATTTTATGACAACCAATTATTCCATTACCAATTTAATAAAGAATCAGAGCCATACAAACATTGTACTAGTCAAAAATCTAAGACACATATATCTACATGCCTGAAATACTAAACACATTCCAGAAGTCAAATGAGTATCTTCATTTTCCTTTTTTTATGAGCCCTTAGGCTTTAAAGGTTCTATCTGCTTGCTTCCTGAAAGGCCTTACACTTGGATCCTTTGGCTTGATAACATGAAAAGGGGAAAATGTTTTGGATTTACAGTATTTTTTAATGTTTTGCATCTATAGAGTACCCTGTTTTTCAAAATACACATATTATTAGAACTAATCTTTGTAACTGAAGCTCAGAAAAATAGGTCAGTTTCCACATCACATGCTGCTTTGTGTATTCTTGATCAAAGCAAACTTTAGATTGACACTAATTCATTTAAGAGAACCAAAGGTTTGAAATAAAATTACCAACCTCAAGCTATACTCTCACTAAACACTGACTTTCTTTCTTTATTCCTTAAAAAGGATGCTATCTATAAATGCCATCAAAAACTTGAAAGTTCACAGTGCAAGCACTTTTAATGGAGATAAATCTGGATTCCAGAAAAACATCTACTTCTGCTTCACTGACAATGCTAAAGCCTTTGACTGAGAGGATCACAACAATGTGGAAAATTCTTCAAGAAATGGGAATATCAGACCACCCGACCTGCCTCCTGAGAAACCTGTATGCAGGTTAAGAAGCAACAGTAAGAACAGGACATGGAATAACGGACTGGTTGCAAATTGGAAAAGCAGTACATCAAGGCTGTATATTGTCAACCCTGCTTATTTAACGTACATCATGCAAAATGCCGGGCTGAATGAAGCACAAGCTGGAATCAAGATTGCTGGGAGAAGTATCAATAAACTTGGACAAGCAGATAACACCCTTATGGCAGGAAGCAAAGAGGAACTAAAGAGCCTCTTGATGAAGGCGAAAGAGGAGAGAGAAAAAGTTGGTTTAAAACTCAACATTCAAAAAACGAAGATCATGGCATCCAGTCCCATCACTTCATGGGAAATAGATGGGGAAACA
>NW_011495064.1:2672512-2673812 GCF_000754665.1 Bison bison bison
TGCTGGAGAAGACTCTTGAGAGTCCCTTGGACTGCAAGGAGATCAAACCAGTCAATCCTAAAGGAAATCAGTCCTGAATATTCATTGGAAGGACTGATGCTGAAGTTCCAACACTTTGGCCACTTAGACGCTGGGAAAGACTGAAGGCAGGAGGGAAGGGGACGACAGAGGATGAGATGGTTGGATGGCATCACCGACTCAATGCTCAATGGTTTTGAGCAAGCTCTGGGAGTTGGTGATGGACAGGGAAGCCTGACACGCTGCAGTCCATGGGATCGCCTGACACGACTGAGCGACTGAACAATACAAGAACAATCTGGATTTGGCCCCAGACCACTGCAACAAAGTGACTAGCACAACCAAGTGAGTCACACAAATTTTTGGTCTCCAAGTGCATACAAAAGTTATGTTTACACTATATCATAGCCTTTAGCATGCAGTAGCATTATTTCTAAAAGCACTGGGTCTAAAACATTATGCCTAAAACAACAGTATACACTTTAATTTAAAAAAAAATTCTATTGCTAAAATGTTCATCTTTAGCAAGTCAAAGTAGCAACATCAAAGATTACTGATCTCTTATCACCATATCAAATATAATAATAACTAAAAAGTTTGAAACATTGCAAGAATTACCAGAATATGACACAGAGACACGAAGTGAGCAAAGCGTGTTGGAAAAAACGGTGCAGACAGATTTCTTCAACACAGGGTTGCCACAAATCTTAAATATGCAAAAAAAGCAATATCCTCAAAACACAATAAAGCAAAGTGCAATAAAACGAGGTATGCCTGTACGTCATATATTAACCTCTGAAGTGTAAATTCGTTTAAGGAGAAGAAAAAGAAGAAAAATTAAGATACCAAAGCACCTCTTCTTTTCCTGTTTCATGAAATGGGAAGTTGGTGGCCAGACTACGTACGTTTAGTGAAGAAACTATAGGATCTGTACTGCTGGGCCGTCACGTTCCCGGGAGCAGGAGTGCAGCACTGTGTCTGCAGCGCGGGGCCCAAGTGGGTAGAACGGCAGCGGCCTCTGGCTCCTGCAGATGACGAAGGGCCTGTAGGCAGAGAAGAGCAAAACTGCGTTAGACGCTCCACGCCTGCGCAGAGACACTGCCAACGCCACAAATTAACTCTTACTTATAAAAACAAGCCACTAAAATGCTGAACTTTTAAGAATCGTATTTGGAGGACAGTCTTTCTTTAAAAAATAAAAGCAAACTTTTGGACGCTGGCTCAGATGACACAGGGAGATCTCTCTGGACCTGCAGCTTTATTGAGTAAATGGTTCAGTTAA
>NW_011495064.1:2673912-2684915 GCF_000754665.1 Bison bison bison
AAAAGTAAATAGAAACTCGTGGCTTTTCATTTTAAATAAATTCAGGTCTTCAACAATCACTCTAAATCCCATTACATTGGACACATTTTAGTTTTTCTTTTAACCCCCTCAATCTTCAACAAAATACCAAGTACACATTAATTTATTCTTGCTGTTTAATGTTGCAATCCTTGAAATACTCAGCTCAGCTCAGCTCAGTCACTCACTCATAACCGACTCTTGCAACCCCATGGACTGTAGCCCGCCAGGCTCCTGTGTCCATGGGATTTAGATCACATAGAAACTGTGCTTGCGTCTATGCTCAGAAAAACCAGACATGGGGCTTAGTTAAATCTTCAATTAGCATAACGATGTTAACAGGGAAAAGAATAATATACACTATCTATTTGGAAATATAACCAAGTAGAAGTTAAAACAAAGTGTCACTGGAAAATGAGAAGGCCTAGCAAAGGGAAATGGTTTTAAGGTAAAAACCTTTTGGTATTCCTTGGAAGTGTAGTATTTTAAGATAACAATCTTCAAAGCAGGAACTACTCTGCTCATTTTATATACAAGGAAACTGAGGGTGTCGTTTGGTCATGGTTGCACAGGCAGAAAAAGTGGAGGAGAACTGTCTCTTCATTCCACCAGTCATTACTTTCCTTGCCCCAGACCTCCTGTGGGGCTGTCCCCTCAGCAAGAGTGCTGCTTTCTGGCCTTCCTCACAGATCCCTTCTCCAGGCCCTGTATCAGCTCAGGCTGGGACACTGCCTGACTCAGAGTCAAGGGCCGAGTACGTCATTTATGACTGAACGCATCACCCGAACAACAAAGACACAAACGCAGGAAGAGCCAGGCGCTCCAGACTGCTTGCTGGACCACCTGAACAAGCACAGAGGCATCTCAACTGCAGGGCTGACAAGATGAAAGAAGAAGACTAACGGCAAGTCCAGCACGGAGAGGACACAGTGAGCTTTCAACTCTGCCCTGACCAGAGACCATGCGGAGGAGGCAGGATTTAACTGGCCATAAGCATGACATGATATTCCCAGGTGGCTTGCTCAGCTGTAAAGAACCCGCCTGCCAATGCAGGAGACGGGAGGTCAATCCCTGAGTCGGGAAGATCCCCTGGAGAAGGAATGGCAACCCACTGCAGTATTCTTGCCTGGGAAATCCCATGGACAGAGGAGCCTGGCAGGCTACGCTTCATAGGGTCACAAAGAGGTAAGGTTCGTATACGTCACTCAAACTAGTACAAAGTCAACACCAGTAAGTGATGTAGGTATAATGTAATACCTAGTGTGTGCACGCTAAGTCGCCTCAGTCCTGTCCAACTCTTTGCCACCCCGTGGACTGTAGCCTGCCAGGCTCCTCTGTCCATGGGATTTCCCAGGCAAGAATACTGGAGTGGGTTGCCATTCCTTCTCCAGGGGATCTTCCAACTCAGGGACTGACCTCCCATCCCCTGCACTGGCAGGCGGGTCCCTTACAACTGAACAAGTCACCCGGGAATATCATGGTATGCTTACGGTCAGTGCTCAGAGTCAGACACAACTTGGTGACTGAACAACAACAACAAAGCATAACGTGGGCTCGGCAAGCGCCGGCTTCTTCCTTTTTGGAAAGTGAGTCAAGAGAGGGCCTGGCACCGTCAGGAAAGAACAAAAACCTTCTGTTAAACACTGTGTTTCAAGGAGGCGTCACAATATTCAAAACACCTCAGAACCCAGTCCTGCCATTACTGGCTGTGTGACCTTAAGCAAGTCACTTAGCCTCTAAGAGACTCATTTTAGCATCTGTAAAATGGGAATAACAACTCCGTCACTAAAAACTGGTGTGAGGATTAACCAAGATAACATACTACTAACCTGACACACAAATCATTGTTCAATAAATTGTGGCTATTACATCTTAGACCTTGAATTATAACTGCCATTATCATTAAAAATTTGAAAAATACTCTTTAGACCTTACCCATTTCTATTATAAAGAATGTACTTCATTCATTTACATTTTAGAAACTACACAAAGTACTCTTAAGTATCAGATCTTAGAAGAAAAGGTTGTTAGATAAATAATCTCACCATTGCTGGGAACAGCTTTCAACGCCCAAATGGAAGCTGTTGGAAAGGTGTTTAGGTAAAGCTGCCTGGACCATAAACGACCTGTAAATTAAAACAAAAACAAAGGTTAAGATGTATTTCTACATGAAAAGGAACATTTTTAACACCTAAGGAATAGCAACATCTATAGTATAAAAGAACCAAAACAAGTAAATGAAGAGTTTCTGGGCACCATGACCACTTGCCCAAGTAGACGACATCACATCACACTGGCTGCTTCACACTCACACCTGACCTGTTACCAAGCCTCACACATTCTCCTCAAAAAAAGGCATTCGTTAACCATCAGGCAAGTGCAAATCAAAACTACAAATTTATACCACGTCACATCCACTAGGATCACTATGGTTAAAAATACAGAAAATAAGTGTTGACAAGGATGTAGAGAAATAAAGACCCTCATGCTGGTGGGAACGTAAAAGGTGCGGCTACTTTACAACAGTCTAGCAGTTCCTCAAAAAGGGAAACATGGAGTCTCCATTCAATCAAGCAATTCCACTCCCAGGTACATACACATGAGAAATGAAAATAGACACAAGGACACTGCACACAAATACTTACAGCAACACTACACGTAATAGCCAAAAGGTAGAAACAACCCACATGCTCAAGTGATGATGGATAAACAAAAACGTGGTACATACACAAAATAGAGTATTATTCTGCCATAAGAAGGAAGTACTGATTTATGCTACAATATGGACAAATCTGAAAAACACTATGTTAAATGAAACAAGACAGTCAAAAAAGATCATGTATTACATGATTTCATTTATACGAAACATCCAGAACATGCAAACAATAGAGAAAAAGGGTAGATTAGTGGCTTCTGGGGGCTGGGGGAACAGGGAACTGGGGGACATGATAGGTAAGGTTCTTTTTGAGGTGATTAAAATGTTTTAAAATTGATTATGGGGATGGTTACACAGCTTTGTCAGTCAGTCAGTTCAGTCGCTCAGTCATGTCAGACTCTTTGTGATCCCACAGACGTCAGCACACAGGCCTCCCTGTTCATCACCAACTCCTGGAGTCTACCCAAACTCATGTCCACTGAGTCCGTGATGTCATCCAACCATCTTATCCTCTGTCATCCCCTTCTCCTCTTGCCCTCAATCTTTCCCAGCATCAGGGTCTTTTCAAATGAGTCAACTCTTCGCATCAGGTGGCCAAAGTATTGGAGTTTCAGCTTCAACATCAGTCCTTCCAATGAACACCCAGGACTGATTTCCCTCAGGATGGACTGGTTGGATCTCCTTGCAGTCCAAGGGACTCTCAAGAGTCTTCTCCAACACCACAGTTCAAAAGCATCAATTCTTCGGCACTCAGCTTTCTTTATAGTCCAACTCTCATATCCATACATGACCAATGGAAAAACCAGAGCCTTGACTAGACGGACTTTTGTTGACGAAGTAATGTCTCTGCTTTTTAACACGCTGTCTAGGTTGGTCATAACCTTCCTTCCAAGGAGTAAGCGTCTTTTAATTTCATGGCTGCAATCACCATCTGCAGTGATTTTGGAGCCCAAAAAAATTAAGTCTGACACTGTTTCCACCCTTTCCCCATCTATTTCCCATGAAGTGATGGGACTGAACGCCACGATCTTAGTTTTCTGACTACTGAGCTTTAGGCCAACTTTTTCACTTTCCTCTTTCACTTTCATCCAGAGGCTCTTTAGTTCTTCTTCACTTTCTGCCATTAGGGTGGTGTCATCTGCATATCTGAGGTTATTGATATTTCTTCCCTCAATCTTGATTCCACCTTGTGCTTCATCCAGCCCAGCATTTCTCATGATGTACTCTACATATAAGTTAAATAAACAGGGTGACAATATACAGCCTTGACATACTCCTTTTCCTATTTGGAACCAGTCTGCTGTTCCATGTCCAGTTCTAACTGTTGCTTCCTGACCTGCATACAGATTTCTCAACAGGCAGGTCAGGTGGTCTGGTATTCCCATCTCTTTCAGAATTTTCCAGTTTATTGTAATCCACACAGTCAAAGGCTTTGGCATAGTCAATAAAGCAGAAATAGATGTTTTTCCGGAACTCTCTTGCTTTTTCCATGATCCAGCGGATGTTGGCAATTTGCTCTCTGGTTCCTCTGCCTTTTCTAAAACCAGCTTGAACATCTGGAAGTTCACGGTTCACATATTGCCGAAGCCTGGCTTGGAGAATTTTGAGCATTACTTTACTAGCGTGTGAGATGAGTCCAATTGTGCGGTAGTTTGAGCATTCTTTGGCATTGCCTTTCTTTGGGATTGGAATGAAAACCGACCTTTTCCAATCCTGTGGCCACTGCTGAGTTTTCCAAATTTGCCGGCATATTGAGTGCAGCACTTTCATAGCATCACCTTTTAGGATTTGAAATAGCTCAAATGGAATTCCATCACTTCCACTAGTTTTGTTTGTAATGATGCTTCCTAAGGCCCACTTAACTTCACATTCCAGGATGTCTGGCTCTAGGTGAGTGATCACACCATCATGATTATCTGGGTCGTGAAGATCTTTTTTGCACAGCTCTGTAAATATACTAAAAACCACTGAACTGTATAGTTTAAGAAGGTGAATCATATAGTGTGTAAGTTACATCCCAATAAAACCACTATCAAAAAAAAATTTATACACTAGAAAAAGAAAGAAAAAGGCTCTGGAACCAGCTGGTATGGCTGCAAAAACCTGACGTCCTTCCAGTCTAACCTTGAACAAGTTTCTCAACCTGTGTGCCCTAATTCCCTAATCTGTAAAATGGGAATGTAAAGGTATCTATCTCATAAAGATATTGTGAAGATGAAGGAAAAAAGCATAAAGAACTTAAGACAGACCCTGCTACACATAAGAACTCACGGAAGAAAGCTGCAGATGCTAGGTGCTATTTGAACAGGGCTTTGAAAAAAGAGGAGGTGGTCACAAACATAAACAAAAGTAAAAATATTTCTCAGGTCAGATTTTCCGACAAAGGATTTCAGGTCAAGTTTCCTAACAAAACAAGTTACAAAAAAGAACTTTTAGATTTTCACAGATCTTTAGATTTCAGAATTACGAATGCTGGATTGCAGGTTTTAGAGCGATCAGCGGTCAGGTCAATGGTATACTGGTTCCTAGAGATAAACGTTGCGCTGGAGGATAGTAGGCTGCTTCTCCTCGGGCTGCAAACAACGAACATGGGGTGGGGGACAATACCAACATCCTTCTTTTTAATAAAGAGTATTGATCAGCCCGAAATCTAAAATAACTGACACTAATCCTATCCGACTCAAGCTGGAAGACAGCCTATTTCCCTTTCGAGCTTCTCTGGCCTCGATCTACCCACAAGTCGCGCCCGCGGGGAAGGCGATGATGGCTTGCAACTATCCTCCTCACTTAGCCGAGCATGCACGAGCCGCCTGGTGAACTGGAAGGGACCCTGGACCGCGTCCAGTCCATCCTCACTTTACACAACCATGCCCTGTGCGAACGCACGCAAGGTCACACAGCAGACCCCAATGAGCCGGTAAACCGGCGCGAGGGGCCCGGAGCTGCGGCTTCTTGCTTTTTCCCGCCCGGGTGAATGCAGGCCCCGGGAGAGCCGCCCCCACCCCCGCTCCCGCTTGGCTCAAAGCTCCGGCTCCCAGCGTCCCAGCTCTCACCCGCCGAAGCGCCACACAGAGCAGGGAGGAAGCCCGCAGCGCGTACCGCCGCCGCCATGGTGGGGGCCCACGAGCGCCTCCGGCCGAGCAGCCTTCCTACCGCCTGTCGTGACTGCTCTCCATCCACCGGCCGCGGACCTCGGCCCGAGACTGAATCCCCAGGGTCCGGGGGCCGCGCCGCAGCGCAGGCCCGAGTGAGGGGGTGTCCGGGACAGGCAGCGGGTGGGATGAATCCGGCCTCGCCGCGGACAGCCCCCGCGGGGTCCTCGCGTTAGGACCCAGGGGCGGGGCTTGGGCCGGCCGCCGGGGTGGGCGAGGCTTGAGGCCGGGGTGGGCGGGGCTGGCGCGCTGTCTTCTCCCGGCGGGACCCTCGGGATCTAAAGAGCCGCGAGCGCGTGTACCGCTGACAGAATCCTCTTACTGAATGAAGCTGATGCTGTGGACTCTCCCCAAACCGAAATGAGAGGTACGGACGAGCACGGAGCGGGGTCTAAGTGAAGATCGAAGCGGGGAATGGTGCACACGGAAGAATAAAAAAGCCGTTCATAGCCAACTCCAGTAACGCTCTGGATTTGGGAGAAGCTCTGCGGGCGATGAAGAAGAATCCATATCCAGAGTGTCAGAACAAGGGGCTGCTTCTTCCTTAGTAGAACTGGCCCGATGTGGTCAATCTGCAACAGGTTAGCTGACTGATCCTTCGGCGTGTTCTGTCATATTGAGGGCCAGTGTCGGTCTCTGCTGTTAGAATATTGAACGCTCGGCAGTGGCTATAGCCATATTGGCCATAGTAAGTGAAAGTCTTTGTTGTTGAGCTCAAACATAACTTCCATCCCTAGTGCATTGCCCTTGAGTCCATTTGACTGGGGGAGGAAGCAGACTGACATTCTCAGGTTGGTTATTCTGTCCACCTCATTAAAACCCTCCTATTTGGTAAGCATTCATATGGAGCATAATTAAGTTCACATTCTGTGCCAAATTAGAGAAGTCTGTCCACACCCTCTTCCCCACACCTCCTTGAATTTTCTAATCCCATTCCTTTCAAGTACCTGATCAGCCAGCCAAGCCATTAGCCGTGGTCCCTGAAAAAGTATAGATCTGTACACCTGATCGGGCAAAATGAACAACCAAGTGCACTGCTCAAAGTTCTGTCCACTGAGAGGATTTTCCTCCACCTCTGTTCCTCAGAGCTTTCCCAAAGTGGGATGTTGTGCAGCTGTGCACATCCTTGTAGGCCGTGCCTACATACCTTGCAGAACCTAAGAGTTTTGTTCTTCAGGCACCTGGTCGCATGGAAGTTACCTTGAAGCTGTAGGTGGAGGTTGAAGGGAGAAGATAATACAGCAAGAGTAGAGGCCATGGTCATGGCACTCAAGAATAGAGGGCACCCAGTTCATGATGGACAGCTCAGATTACAAGGGAATTTGGCCCATAGCCAAGCATTCAGGTTCTGCTTTGTTTTTTCTTTTATTTTAAAATAATGATAGATTTATGGGGAGCTGCAGAAATAGTACAGAAAGAGCTCCTGCATCTTTCACCCAGTTATTTCCAATGGTAGCATCTTCTACAGTCACCCCTCAGTAGCCACAGAGGATGGGTTTTAGGACCTTCCATGGATACCAAGATCCATAGGTGCTCAGGTCCCATAGTCGGTATTCTGAATTCATGGTTCCATATCCATGGATTTAGCTAATTGCCTATCATGTTGTTGTTGTTTAGTCGCTAAGTCATGCCCCATTCTTTTGTGATCCCATGGACTGTAGCCTGCCAGGCTCCTCTGTCCATGTGATTTCCCAGGCAAGAATACTGAAGCAGGTTGTCATTTCCTTCTTAATGGGATCTTCCCGACCCAGGGATAAAACCCACATCTCCTGTATTGGCAGGCAGATTCTTTACCACTGAGCCACCAAGGAAGCATATCGTGTAGTACAACAATATTTATTGAAAAATTGTGTGTATAAGTGGACCGATGCAGTCCAAACCCATGTTGTTCAAGGGTCGCCTATAATACAGTATCAAAACCCTTGTACATATTGATAAAATTCACAGAATTCGTTTGGATTCTATCAGTTTACGTGCAATCGTGGGGTTTACATGCATGTGGGGGTGCGTGTAGCTCTATACAGTTTTTATCATGTGTGGATTTCTGTAACCACCACAATCATGGTAGAACTGTCATCACAAAGATCCCTCGTGCTTTCTCTTAAGAGTCACTTTCTCCCTTTTCTGTCTTCCTCCACCATCCCTAACCCTTGGCAACCACTAATATGTTCTCCATGTTTAAAATTTTGTCATTTTGGGAATGTTATATAAATGGAGTTAGTTACATGTCCTTTGGAGATCACAGCATAATACTCTTGATGTCTTTCCAAGTTGTTGAATGCCTCAATAGTTTCTTCCTTTTTGTTTAACCATTCATCATTGTAGAATATGTATATAGTTTATCTTCAGTTTTTGGCTATTTCAAACAAAGCTGCTATGAACATTCATGTACATTTTTGACATTTAAAAAAATTTGTTATAAAATATGCATAACATAAAATTTACTATCATAACCATTTTTAAGTGAACACTTCAGAGGCATTGAGTCCATTCATATTGTTGTGTGGCCATCCCTATGATTCATCTCCAGAACTCTTTTCATCTTGAAAAACAGAAACTCTGTACCTATTAAGCAGTAATTCACCATTCCTTTCTCTCTCCAGTCTCTGGCAAGCACCATTCTATTCTTTGTCTCTATGAATTGGATCAATTGTCTCATATAAGTGGAATCATACAGTGTTTGTCCTCTTGTGACTGGTTTATTTCACTTAGCATTATGTCCTCAAGGTTCATCCATGTGTAGCATGTGTTAGAATCTTCCTTTTTTAAGGCCAGATAATGTTCCACTGTGGGGCTTCTCAGGTGGCTCAGTGGGTAAAGAACCTGTGTACAATGCAGGAGATGCTGGAGATACGGGTTTGATTCCTGGGTTCGGAAGATCCCCTGGAAGAGGGCACAGCAACCCACTCCAGTATTCTTGCCTGGTGAACTCCATGGACAGAGGAGCCTGGTGGGCTACAGTCCATGAGGTCACAAAGAATCAGACATGACTGAAGTGATTGAGCACAGCACAGCATAATATTCCACTGTATACTGTATTGTTTATTCATCTGCCGATGGACAGTTGGGTTGCTTCTACCTTTTTGCTCTTGTGAATAATATTACTGTGAACATGGAGTGTGTGTTGAGTCATGTAAATACTCGAAAATAGCTTTTCTAGTCCCTGCTTTCAATACTTAGAGGTATATACCCATCATGGGCTTCCCTTGTGGCTCAGACGGTAAAGCGTCTGCCTACAATGAGGGAGACCCGGGTTCGATCCCTAGGTCGGGAAGTTCCCCCGGAGAAGGAAATGGCAACCCACTCCGGTATTCTTGCCTGGAAAATCCCACGGACGGAGGAGCCTAGTAAGCTACAGTCCATGAGGTTGCAAAGAGTTGGACACGACTGAGCGAATTCATCCACCCATCATGTGGGCTTCCCTGGTGCCTCAGTGGTAAAGAATGCCTGCCAGTGCAGGAGACATGGGTTTGACCCGGGCGAGGGATCCCACATGCCACAACTAAGACCCAGCACAGCCAAATAAATAAATAATTTTAAAATGAACTACAAGCTAAAGAACTTGAGTCGCTCCTGTCGCCTAGAGAAGTAGCTCTTAGAAGGGCCTCGGTTCATGTGAAAAAGATAATATGGAGGTCAAAGGAGGTGCTCTAGCAGATCATGATGCCAAACAAACTGCCTTAACTTAGGTGAGATTCCTAACTGAACCCTCAAAGGGTAAATCTCTGGAGGAATTCAGAGAGACCATTATGAAATATCAGCATTTATCCTCTGATTCTAAAAAAGAAGAATGTTTTTAAAAAATGTAACCTTCACTCATGGGCTTCCCAGAAGGCACAATGGGAAAGAATCCACCTGCCAATGCAGGGACACAGGAGATGCGGATTCGATCCCTGGATCGGGAAGATGCCCTGAAAGAGGAAATGGAAACCCACTCCAGTATTCTTGCCTGGAGAATTTCATGGACAGAGGAGCCTGGTGGGCTACACTCCATGGAACGGAGAAAGAGTCAGACATTACTGAGCATGCAGGGAACTTTCACTCAGGTCATTACTGGTGCTCCCAAGATGGCCACTTGGAGGCGCCAGACGATTTCAGATGGATACAAGCTAAAAAAATTTTTCCCCCATAAAACTATACATCATGATAAAGACAAATTGGTTACTATCTTAAGTTAACGTTGATAAATAAACTTTAAAAAACGAACTTTTAACAAGTTATTTTTAGGTCATGTGTCACCTGTAAATATAATCTTTGAAGAACTAAAGGTGGAACATGGCCAGCAACCAAGGCCTCAAAAATCCCTGAACACTTTCAGATGGATTTTATCCAGCTTCTACCTTTCATGAAATTAGAATGAGTTTTACTTTTTTTTTTTTTTTTTACAGCTCAGTTTTATTTGGCAAGCAAAGGAAAATACATCCTCAAGTCATGAGGGCAGGCCAACCCAAAAGAAGTACGGCTCAATTTTGGCTCCTCTTTTTCTATGTTTTTCTCCTTCCCTTGAGCCTGCCCTATGTAAATTGGGCTAGCCTGGAGGGCTCTTTGCTTCACCTGAAGTCCTCACTCCCCTCCTTGGACCTTCCTTGTTCTACTTTCGTGGGCTTTTTCCTCTTTGTCTTCTAGCCACTGCTATTTTGGACTCCTTTTTCCTATTTTACCTACCTAACATTCCCTGCTTAACAGAGGGGAGGACCAATTCTTTGGGAGTAGGGTTGTTGAGGTCTCTCTGGCTACTTCCTGCTGAACTGGGACAGAGAGGGCCTTTGGGCCTCCACCTCTTGCTAATCTCAAGCCTCAGAGTCCTTATAGCGGTGTTCATCTAAAGGTGACTAACATTTTCCATGGTCAACTGTTTTATATATTTTTGTTGAACTGGTACTGCATGTTGTAGCTTGTTGACCTGGGCAGAGAAAAAACAGGTTAGACAGTTGACAGTACATGGAATAATCATAAGCAGCATCAGTATGGTGATAACAGGGAATAGTAGGGGCATTCAGTTCAGTTCAGTCACTCAGTCGTGTCTGACTCTTTGCGACCCCATGAATCGCAGCATGCCAGGCCTCCCTGTCCATCACCAACTCCCGGAGTTCACTCAAACTCATGTTCATCGAGTCGGTGATGCCATCCAGCCATCTCATCCTCTGTCGTCCCCTTCTCCTCCTGCCCCCAATCCC
>NW_011495064.1:2685015-2685362 GCF_000754665.1 Bison bison bison
CCACAGTTCAAAAGCATCAACTCTTCAGTGCTCAGCTTTCTTCACAGCCCAACTCTTACATCCATACATGACCACTGGAAACACCATAGCCTTGATTAGACGGACCTTTGTTGGCAAAGTAATGTCTCTGCTTTTTAATGTGCTATCTAGGTTGGTCATAACTTTCCTTCCAAGGAGTAAGCGTCTTTTAATTTCATGGCTGCAGTCACCATCTGCAGTGATTTTGGAGCCCAAAAAAATAAAGTCTGACACTGTTTCCACTGTTTCCCCATCTATTTCCCATGAAGTGATGGGACCGGATGCCATGGTCTTAGTTTTCTGAATGTTGACCTTTAAGCCAACTTTTT
>NW_011495064.1:2685568-2694654 GCF_000754665.1 Bison bison bison
TTTCCTCTTTCACTTTCATCAAGAGGCTTTTTAGTTCCTCTTCACTTTCTGCCATAAGGGTGGTATCATCTGCATATCTGAGATTATTGATATTTCTCCCGGCAATCTTAATTCCAGCTTGTGCTTCTTCCAGCCCAGCGTTTCTCATGATGTATTCTGCATATAAGTTAAATAAGCAGGGTGACGATATACAGCCTTGACATACTCCTTTTCCTATTTGGAACCAGTCTGCTGTTCCATGTCCAGTTCTAACTGTTGCTTCCTGATCTGCATACAGATTTCTCAAGAGGCAGGTCAGGTGGCCTGGTATTCCCATCTCTTTCAGAACTTTCCACAGTTTATTGTGATCCACACAGTCAAAGGCTTTGGCATAGACAATAAAGCAGAAATAGATGTTTTTCTGGAACTCTTGATTTTTCAATTATTGAAACAGGAGATGGCAAGAGTGAACGTTGACATTTTAGGAATCAGTGAACCAAAATGGACTGGAATGGGTGAATTTAACTCAGATGACCATTATTTTCACTACTGTGGGCAACCATCCCTTAGAAGAAATGGAGTAGCCGTCATAGTCAACAAAAGAGTCCAAAATGCAGTACTTGGATGCATTCTCAAAAATGATAGAATGATATCTGTTCGTTTCCAAGGCAAACTATTCAATATCATGGTAATCCAAGTCTATGCCCCAACCAGTAATGCTGAAGAGGCTGAAGTTGAATGGTTCTATGAAGACCTACAAGACCTTCTAGAACTAACACCCAAAAAAGATGTCCTTTTCATTATAGGGGACTGGAATGAGAAGATTCCACATGCCAACTAAGCCCGTGCGCCACAACTACTAAGCCCATGCTCTAGATTCAACAACTATTGAGCCCAAGCGCTGTAACTACTGAAGCATGCATGCTCTAAGGTTTGAGAGCCACAACTAATGAGCCCCTGTGCTCCAACTACTAAAGCCTACACGCCCTAGAGCCCTCATAGCACAACTACTGAGCCTTCATGCTACTGCTCCTGAAGCCCATACCCCTAGACCCTGTGCTCCACAGTAAGAAGCCACCACAGTGTGAAGCCCGTGCACCACAACTAGAGCGTAGCCCCCTCTCTAGAACTAGAGAAAGCCTGTGTGCAGCAACGAAGATCCAGCACAATCAGAAATCAGTAATTAAAAATAATGCTTATGGAGAAACAGATGCTTTTACAATTGCAATTGAGTAAGATCTGACTTCCCATCAGTATTCAAGAGATTTCTTCCCAGATGAGGGGACATTTGAATAGGGTTCTGACTGATCACCAGGCTTTAGATAGTGGAGAGGGTATGCCTGGCTGGTGGAACAGCTTAGGCGGAACAGCCCAGGCTGGAAAGTGTGGACGCATGTTTGAGGTATGGCAAGCAAGCTAGTTTGTCTGAAATGGCGGTTCTTATCAGGAACAGCAAGAGGTTAGGGCAGACTGAAGAGGGCATTGAATGTCAAACTGAGAGGTGAGCCTTTATCCTATAGGCAAAACAGAGGCTTTGGGGGCAGGACAGGGTGGCAGGATAGGTGCCCACTGATGAGAATGATTAACATGGCCAGAGATACATAAGAGAAAGGGACTATGTTAGGCAAAAACCAGCTACAAAGTTGCAGGCATCCAGGCATATAAAGTGACCTGAGTGAGGGTTAGAGAAGGACACTTGCAGGGGGAAAGGATATATATATGGGGCTTCCTTTGTGGCTCAGTTGGTAAAGAATCTGCCTGCAGTGCAGGAGACCTGGGTTCAATCCCTGGTTTGGGAACATCCCCTGAAGAAGGGAAAGGCTTACCCACTCCAGTATTCTGGCCTGGAGAATTCCATGGACTGTAGAGTCCATGGGGTCACAAAGAGTCAGACACGACTGAGCGACTTTCACTTCACTTTGCCCTTTGAAAGAAAACTTAACCTGTTACTAATGTAAAATATGTATGAGTTATCTGGAGTTGTTTCAGGGATTTTTGTGTGCTTTTGAAACACTATGTGACTGAAGCCTGTGCTATACTGATTACACTGATGAGGCTTTCCCCCAGTATAAATTCTCCCATGTATGGAGACTTCCCTGGTGGTCCAGTGGTTAAGACTTCACCTTCCAAAGCAGGGGGTGTGGGTTCAATTCCTGGTCAGGGATTTAAGATGCCACATGCCTCATGGCCAGAAAACCAAAACATAAAACAGAAACAATATTGTAACAAATTCAATAAAGACTTTAAAAATGGTTCATATCAAAAAAATTTTTTTAAATAATAAACTCTCTGATGTTGAATGTGTGACCCACTAACTAAAGCCTTTCCAAATCCATTATATTCACATAGTTTCTTACTGGTTTGAATTCTCTTGTGTTTGATAAGGGAGGAGGTATGATGAAAGCCCACCCCCTCTTAATAGAGCTTCGGTTTGGTGTGTCCTGTCTGATGTTGAGCAAAATGTGTCCTCTGACCAAAAATCTTCCCACATTCGTTGCACTCCTAGGATTGCTTTCTAATATATAATTCAGTATATCCTCTGAGGTTTAGTGGTGTGTGTTTTCCAGCTGAAAGCCTTCCTGCATTGGCTGAATTCGTAGGGTTTTTTCCCCAGCATGACTTTTCTGATGTTTAATAAGGGAGGCAGTGTGAGCAAAGGCTCTTCCACACTCATTACATTTGTAGGGTTTCTCTCCAGTATGGTGTCTATAATGCTGAGTGAGAGATGAACTCTGGCTGAAGGCTCTCCCACACCTATTACATTTGTAGGGTTTCTCTCCTGTATGAAATCTGTAGTGTACAATGAGAGAGGAACTCTGGCTGAAGGTTCTCCCACATTCTCTGCATTCATAGGGCTTTTCTCCAGTGTGAGTTCTCTGATGTTTAATAAGGGACGAAGTATGACCAAAGGCCCTTCCACATTCATTACATTTGTAGGGTTTCTCTCCTGTATGAAATCTATAATGTAGAACAAGAGAGGAACTCTGGCTGAAGGCTCTTCTGCATTCACTGCATTCATAGGGCTTCTCTCCAGTATGAGTTCTCTGATGTTTAATAAGGGATGAAATATGACCAAAGGCTCTTCCACATTCACCGCACTCATAGGGCTTTTCTCCAGTGTGACGTCTCTGATGGCGCTGAAGTTCTGACTGGAAATGGAACAACTTCCCACATTCATTGCATTTGCAAGATTTCTTCCCTGGTTGGGTTCTCCGAGAGTCACTTCTCCCTGAAATCTGTCTGAATTCTGTATCACAATTATAGTATCCTTCTCCTGTGGGAACATGGTGTTGGTTAATAGGGACTGATCTTAAACCTGAACTGGTCCCAGATTCACTCCATTCATGACCTCTCTTAGGGGTGGGAGGAGATTTCTGAGTGAGTGACGTTTCTTTCAGATGTCTCTCCTGTTTTTTTGGATATATCTCTACCTGGTCATCCCAACCACAGGTTGCTTTCAGTTTGGAGGACCTGAATTCATCTCTAATGTGTTTCTCCACTGATGCTCTCTGAAATAATTCTTCTTTGGAAAGTCCCTGACTTAGCATAGGTTTCTTGGCTTGAGGCCTTCTCTCCCAGTCTGGAAAAAAAAACAAAAAAGACAGGCTGGTATTACCTGTTCTATATGCCAAGAGGAAGTAAAGTCCTATGATAGACATAAGATAATTAACCTTTAAAATAATACCTAAAAGAGGCGTACAGTCTTCCAAGAATGGTGTGTGTCTGAAGAACATTTTGTAAGTGCCAAGAATAAGATAAGCAGGTAACTGGAGATTAGAAAAGCCTGAGAGAACAGTGTTGGGACTCCAGTACACAGGTAAGGGCTTCCCTGGTGGCTCAGTGGTAAAGAATCAGCCTGCAGTGAAGGAGATGCAGGTTCAATCCCTGGATAAGGAAGGTCCTCTGGGAAGGAAATGGCAACCCACTCCAGTATTCTTGCCTGGGAAAGTCCATGGACAGAGAGGGGCCTTGAGGGCTATAGTCCATGGAGTTGCAGTTGGACACAACTTAGCTACTGAACAACAGTAACACAAGGTAAATCCAAAGACTGTAAAGATGAGAGGAGGGTAGGAAGATGCCCTCCACAAAATCTTCCCTCAACACCTCAGTCCACACCACACATTATCATGTACTATATACATAGTATAATATACATACTGTATACCTTTAACATCTATTACTGCATGTAACTGTGATGGCAGAATAATTATCCCCCAAAGATGTCCAAGTCCATCTGAACATATTTATGTATTCAAATCCCAGGAACATATAAACATGTTACTTTACATGGCAGAAGAGACTCTGAAGATGTGATTAAGGGCACAGACCCTGAGGCTGGAAGATTATCATGAGTCATTCAGGTGGGCCCAGTCTAATCACATGAGTTCTCAAAATCAGAGACAGTTCCTGGCTGAGTCAGATGTGGTGTGAGAAAGATTCGACCCATCACTTCTGGCTCTGAAGGTGGAGGAAGGGACCCAAGGGCCAAGAAATGTAGCAGTCTTTAGAAGCTGGGAATGCTCCTCAGCTTATAGCCAGCAAGAAAACGAGAAACTCAGTCTGACCATTGTAAGGAATTGGTTCTGCCAACAACACAGATGAACAGGAAACAGACTGTCCCCTAGACACTCCAGAAAGGAACTCAGCCATGCTGATACCTTGATTTTAACAGTGTGAGACCCATACTTGATTCTGAGTTTTGAACTATGAGATAATAAACTTGTGTTGATTAAAGCCACTAAGTTTATGACAATTTGTTTCAGCAACAGTAGAAAGCTAATACAATAATAGTGACCCTTCTGAAGAGAAAAATGACTGGCAATGCCTAAGCAGGGCTCCCACAGGCCAGATTTTGAGCCAGTAGGTCTTGTGGGGATCCTGAGGATTTGAGTGTTTAACAAGCTCCCCTAGAGATTCTGAAACACACCATATTTGTAGAACACTGTAAACAGACAGATACTGATGATGAGACTAGATCCAGAGGCCAGACCCTTGCCCTCATTCTGGAAGGAAATATGATCAAGAGAGTACCAATACAGAGATCAGCATCTTCCCTGTCTGTCCTCTTCTGGAGTGTGGAGGCCCAGCCTGCACTCTCAGGATTTGAGCCCTGCTTTGGGGAGTTTCAGCTCTGGCCTGAGGCTGATTCTGTTTCAAAGACGGACACAGACACAGACTGTCATCTCCTGCAGTATGCTTGAGCGGCACATGGCAGGCAGGGGAGCTTTGTGTCTGGAATTCTGTCCCAAGGGGTGCAGCCTACCACCCCGACGTCTCAAGTCACCTAGGAATTCAAAGAGATGCCATCAAGAGCTGGTAAGAAGTGGTCTTTGTTCTTAGAACCACCTCTGTTGTAGTTCAACTTAATCAAGCCTGAAGTGTCCTCACCTTGATCTTCCTGATGTCATCTGTCAGGATGTCCTTGCTGGTAGCCCTTTAATTTCTGGGCTACTTAACTGTTCTGTTTGATCTGCTGATAACTCTTTATTATCCCTGCTGGTATAGGACTTAACAACTGTTGGTCCTTAGACTCCATCTAACACTGACCATGTGACATCTAGTGATGACACATAGTCCCAAGGACCCTGAAGGGTAGGCAGAGATGGGCAGATGTTTATTTATCTACATTACTCACAAGAAACAAAGGAAATATAAACACTAGAGAAGAAAATGAACATCTTTTCATACCAGAAAACATTATGGAAGCCTACAAGTATTCAAAATACTGGAGTGGAGGGCTCTTGGCAAGCAACTTCACCTTTTCAAAGAAAAGGGCTCCTAGCAAGTGACCGCACCTTCTCAAAGAAGAGGCCCCTGACCAAGGGTTTAAAGGAACTTTCCAGTCACAGTTGGCCCTTATGATGTATACTGTTGTTTTAGCCTGACTCTCACCTGAGTGGACACCTGTTGAGATTTCTCTCTCTAAAATACAGGGCTCTTCCCCTTCCTCCAACTGGCAGATCATATATGGTTTGGACACTGGAAACCCTGGTGGTAGAGAAGGAAAAGGATCATGGTATGGGTATGTAAGAGGCCAAGGCTTGTGGACAGCCTGCAACTAAGCATGGTGAAGTCATAAAGCGTCTTACTCTGATCTTGCATACACCGGGACTTTCCTACAAGGAGAAAAAATACTGAATCTCCTGGCCCCCAAGAGAAAATAAATGTCTAATTCTGGAATTTCAGGGCAAAAGTCAGCCAACAGGCCCAGACACCCCTAGCTTTTAAACACCAAGGAACTAAAGATGGCCTGATGGGCAGGCTCTGGGCTTTGGAGGAGCTGAGCTCACCCAGGGAGGCCAGGTTCTTGAAATTCTCCAGCATCACCTCCCGGTACAGGTCCTTCTGAGTAGGGTCCAACTGCCCCCACTCCCACCAGGTGAATTCCACAGCCACATCCTCAAATGTCATCAGGTCCTGAAACACAGAAGACAATCTTGCACCCTCGGAGAGCACACTCATGGCCCTGGGAGAAGAGGAGACGGGTGTCTGAATAGAACCTTAGGGTGTACAAGAAGGTATTCCAAAAGTTCCTGGCTATCGCAATGCCAGGTTTTACCATCTGAAAAACATTTTAAGCTGCTCCAGGGACTGTGTCATCCTTACTACTCAGTATCCCACGCAATGCCCACAGATCTCAACATCAAACTGCTTAGGAATATAATCAGGGCCTCAGGAGAATCAAACCTTTAGAGACACTCCACTTATGTGGGAGAAATAAATACAATCCATTTCCTCAATTTTCAGAATGTCTCACAATTTAGTGACATTTAAATAGAATCAATTAAAAATAACAAACTGATTAAAATAAAAATAACAAACTAAAAAACAAAATAAAATAATAAAAAACAAAATAAAATAAAAATAACAAACTCTGCATTCTGAGTGTATTACAGTGTCAATAGTCTTCTAATTAAGTATTTTTTGAAAGTTGTGGCCTAGGATTTCGATTATAATTCTTACTAAGGCTAAATAAAATCATTTGGGGCTTAGAATAACTTATCCCATAAGAGCTGCCAGCACACAGTTCAGTGAAAGTATGTCAAATGGACTGACAGTGAATTAGTAAGTCTTTTGTGAGTCTGATTAATATAAATCATCTCCCCAAAAAGCCTAATCATTTTTCAGTTCCTAAATGTGCAAAGTTGAGAGTGAGAACCCCAGATCTCAGTTCTTCACAAGGTACAACCATTCTGTGGGTCCCAGCCAGAACTATCCTGTCAGCCTCTATAACGACAATACTTTCAATTGACTTACATTGTACAATAAGCCATAAACTATGAACTAAAAAGCAAGTAAGTGAAGGTAGTATAAACTCCTTTTACTTTCCCCTCAAAATGTTTAAAAGTCAAATCCCATTTAGATACTGATTCCACAGAATAAGCCAAACTAACAATTTTATATTAAAGGCAGTCCAAAATAATCAAATGTGGAAAACTCACTACCTTAGTGAGCCGAATGATAGATTGTACTATTTGTGCAAAATATTCATTGGCCCTCCCTATAGAATTGATTTTCCTACCCCACTGACTCAGGTGTAGTCAAGTCATTCACTTTCGCATTTGGAATGTGAAGCAAGTGACATGAGCTACTTATGAGCAAAAGCTTTCACAGTCAGCTTCTACAATTGCTGCTCTAAGAATGGCAAATGATCCCAGAGTGAAGATGTGGGGCAAAACCATAGCTTGCATGTAACGTGGACAAGAAATAAACTGTTGTTGGTGTAAGCGCCTCAGGATTTGCTGTTATCACAGTATAACTAGCCTCAACTGACTCGTTAAAAAAGCTGGTCTCCAGGTGGAGTTCTGCCATAATACAAAAGCCTAAAATACGTGATAGTGGCTTCAGAGCCAGGCAGTAAGAAAACACTGGCAAGACGGCAACCCATGTAATTTAGTGGTGAACTGTGTGGTAGAACTTGATGCAATAACTTGAAAGAGGAACAATGCAAGCATGAGCTGGTGATGTGATGAGACAAGGAGGGAAATATAACATCAGTGGTAGGAGCTGGTTGTCACTGGCTACATTTGACAAAAGTATGACACACACACACAAAAATTAGTCTAAGAGTTTGCTGATTTGCAAAATAAAAATGTAAGGCAAAGACAAAGTGTCCAGAGGGACTTCCCTGGCTGTCCAGTGGTTAAGACTCTGGGCTTCCAATTCAGGGGAAGTGGGTTCAATCCCTGGTTGGGGAACTAAGATCCCACATGCCACATGGCATAGCAAAAAAAAAAAAAATTTTTTTTAATATTTTAAAAGAAGAAGAAAGTGTCCCAGAAATTCCAGGACTTGCAAGGTTGGAGATTTAATGAATTCTCATTTCCAACTGGTCAAAGACAAAATAGATATAGCTTTTGCATGACAAAAGATGATTAAAACCCAGCCTAATGGCAAGGACTAAGTCATGAGTGTGATTGTCAGACCTTTTGTTTCAGTTCAGTTATGGCTCCCAGTAAATCCTCTCAGTGGGACCAAATTGCTCAGAGTGACTAAAAGTAAGGTTTTGCCAAGCAAACCCCCAAAGCTCCACAATTTAGTCTAAAGAGAGGGGCATATTTCACTAACAACTGTGGGAAAAGCTATTGATATACGGAGCTAATGGAAGCAAATGCACAAAAAGCTGGTCAGGGTTTTGAGAGTCACACTGAAGATGCAAGACTTGAAACAATCCTTGGGCCATCAAACTACTCAGGATAAAAAAGCTGCTTAGCCCTCAAAAAAAGTTTAATATCATCTTCATATGCAACCAAGGGAGATACTGCAAAAGGAAGGAACTTCTGGAGGGCAGAGCCAAGAGCCAAGGAGAACACTGGACTGGGAGCTATACCCAGACAGCAGAACCAGGACACATAAAAGATCCTCCCCCCGCCAATCCCAAGGCCAGGGTCCTCAGTGTGTCACCACACTAATCCAGGAAGATAACACGTGCACAGGGGCCCAGTCTCACTGAGCAGAGGGCCCTGGGGCAAGGAGACCAGCAAAAGCCTTGATGGGCTCTGCCTCCTGCAGAGCAGGAATTGGGTCCAGTTCCCTTTGGCAAACAAGGGAAAAGGGGCAAAACAGAGAAAAGGAGGCAAAACAGGCATTTGAGAAAAACTTAAAGA
>NW_011495064.1:2694754-2698624 GCF_000754665.1 Bison bison bison
AGAGAACCCCAACTCACCTGAGGTCTGGCTTTCAGGAATAAACTGGCTGTTCCCTTTTCTCCTAGGCCTCTCTCTGGAGGAAGAGCAGGGTCCTGAGAAGGGAGAACTAGGAAGGTAAAAGGACCCATAAGGAAGGCTAACCCTCATGAGATTTACAGCTCCCAGACTCCCCAAGTCAGTGTGTCGCCCGCATGGTTTCCGGGGATAAGGCTGGACCTAAGGGAGCTGAGGGACAAGCTACAGGCTGCCTGTGCACACTGCTGCATGAGGCCCCCCCGTGTCCATAGGCCACAGCAAGCTGTAGGTAGCTGGGGGGTGACCACAGTCTGGCCACTCCTTTGTAGTCACTGGACCTCCAATACGCAGGTCCTATATTAGGCCTTTTGAAAATATAAACATGGAGAAGTACTTCAAGGAACTTTAAATGTCACCTGAGGGTATAAGACAGGTTAACAAGACAAAATAAGGCCTAGGACAAGACCACATAAAGATATGGGACTTTGCGGAAGTCACACCTCTCCCCTTCTCCTTGGGAAGTAGTGCAGAGGCCAGGTCTTCCTGAGACGCTTTCTTGAGTGTTCTAAAGCATCATTAGGTCTCTAAAGCGTATTTTAAGAGCCCCTTTATTATAAGGTCAGGGCTTCCCAGGTGGTTCAGTGCTAAAGAATCCGCCTGCCAATGCAGGAGACTCAGGTTCAACCCCTGGGTCCGGAGAAGGAAATGGCAACGCACTACAATATTCTTGCCTGGGAAATCCCAAGGACAGACTCTGCCCCGCCAGTGGGACTCCCTGCCCTCATCCTATGGTCTTCCTTCTCCTCCTAGACCCAGACTGACTCCCCAGGAGGGTTCCGGCCCGCGGCACCCTCGAAAGCCAAACCTGAAACTCTGGAGTCCATAGCTGGGGCTAGTCCTTTCACTAGGTCCAAATCTTTGTCATTCGCGGCGGCCCTGCGATCCTCCCGGGGATCAGGGAGCGGGGAGCGAACCGGATGACACCGGGCATCCCCACTTAGTGCAGCCACGCCCAGCCGACCCGCAGGACCCACAGCAGGGCTGTCAAACCCAGACTGGCGTCCCAGCTGAGCGCAGTGCGGCTGCGGCTGTGACTGCGGGAGGCGATGCTCTTTCTCCACTCGCACTCCCAGACGCCTCAGAAGCCCGGCCGCCCTCCTTCTGGAGACCGAACTCTGGGACCCAGCTCCCACGGAGACCACTAGGAAATGGCCACAGCCACACCTGAGATCTCGGTGCCCCGCGCTCCTCCAGAATTGCTTCTGGAGAGCTCACAGGGAACCGATCGGCCCTGCAACTCTGCGCCCAGTTCCAGGCCTCCTCAGCCCCTCGCAGGCGGGCAGACGGAGGGACACTTCGCACTCTGTCACTGGCTCAGGGCGCAACCCCCATGGCTGGCCTGCGCACCAGGTGTAGCTGAACCCACAAAGATCCAAGCAACACCCGGGTTCCAGCCCCGCCTCCCGAGACCCGTCCTGAGCCTGCGCGAGAGGAAGGCCACCTCGCCGGGGTCCCCAGAACAAGCGTCGGGGGCGGGTCTGTGGGGGGAGGTCGAACGAGCCGCGCCTGCGCACTGGCAGCTTGGGAACCTTCGGTCCTCTGCTCTGGCAATTGCAGGCTGGGCAAGTGCGCACCAGCTACCTGGACAGAGGTTTCACTCTGCACCGACCCCCCAGCCCCACCCCTCCGCCACGGGCTGGGAACTGGAAGCAATCCCCGTATTGGAAGTGCCTTTAGTAACTGGGCCCAAGAGCCGGGTTTGGGGCAGTTCAACAGAAGCCACTGGAGTTAAACAAACAACAACAAAAAAATCTTGGCCTAAACCCCGAGCCTGCCAAATAAGAATTTCTAGGAGGCTCTCCAGAAATGTGAATTTCTTATAAAATGTCCAGGAGATCCTGACAGGCTGTTCCCTACCTCTCCGTCTTTCTCCCACTGCTCCCCGCCCGCCTCCCCCCAAGTTTACGTTCAGCGAAGGGTGAACTCAAAGAGAACTTTGGACACCTTCCTCCTCTAGAAGCGGGATCATTTCGGACCTAAAAGAAATAGAAAAATGATCTGGATATTAAAACGATGGTTCTCCCGAGGCACTTTTCGACCAGAGATGAGACTTTTGAGGACTGAGAGGTTGGTGAAGGAGTTTTTCGGCTTAGAAAAGAAGATAAAGACCTCAAGGGCCCTTGCTGAACCACCTGACTTCCAGGAAGACAAAACTGAACTTTAAGTCCCACCCCGATACTCTGGGCAGATTGCGTCATCCGGGGACCCTCCACCCCTGTTCATCCGCCTAAATCTTCCCGTATCGCTTCTGCAAAACCTCCCCTTAAATATGAAGCTTCCCTGATCCTGCACGCGCTCAGCCTGGTTGTTAGACCGACTGTCGCCCCTCCTTGCCTGAACCTGTCTCCGTTGAGGTCGTCTTCCTTTCTTCATTGCCTCTTCTCTAACTATACCTTACAGTTGAGACAAATAATTTATCAGGGCAAAAGGCTTTTTCTCCTTTCTTGCTCTTTTAATGTTTCACCCTTCTGCCAGCACTTCTGGTGACACAGATGGCCAAGATGGTTCAGCAAGTGCCCAGCAAGTAAGCCCTCCTTCTCTGGAGCCAGAGTGAGGAAAGAGGGGCAGGGCTGCCTGGGAACCATGGCTGGCACAGGAGTCTCTGTTCTCTTCTGTGCTCTGGAACCAAAAAAGGTGAGGGTATGAACACATGAAGAGTGTCATCTCATTGGTGGCTGACATAACCAGAAATTGAACTGCTTCAGATGTTACTGATTCTTTGCACTTTTATCCTCTAGCCTATATCTTTGCTGGTCCTATACTCTCTGCCTAAGTTGCTTTTTTCTTAAAGAAAAGTAAAAAGGTAATTACTTTGGAAAACTCAGCAGTGGCCACAGGACTGGAAAAGGTCAGTTTTAATTCCAATCTCAAAGAAAGGCAATGCCAAAGAATGCTCAAACTACTGCACAATTGCACTCATCTCACACACTAGTAAAGTAATGCTCAAAATTCTCCAAGCCAGGCTTCAGCAATACATGAACCGTGAACTTGCAGATGTTCAAGCTGGTTTTAGAAAAGGCAGAGGAACCAGAGATCAAATCGCCAACATCCATTGGATCATCAAAAAAGCAAGAGTTCTGGAAAAACATCTATTTCTGCTTTATTGACTATGCAAAAGCCTTTGACTGTGTGGATCACAATAAACTGTGGAAAATTCTGAAAGAGATGGGAATACCAGACCACCTGACCCGCCTCTTGAGAAACCTATATGCAGGTCAGGAAGCAACAGTTAGAACTGGACATGGAACAGCAGACTGGTTCCAAATCGGAAAAGGAGTACATCCACGTCAAGGCTGTATATTGTCACCCTGCTTATTTAACTTACATGCAGAGTACATCATGAGAAACGCTGAGCTGGATGAAGCACAAGCTGGAATCAAGATTGCCAGGATAAATATCAATAACCTCAGATATGCAGATGACACCACCCTTATGGCAGAAAGTGAAGAAGAACTAAAGAGCCTCTTGATGAAAGTGAAAGTGGAGAGTGAAAAAGTTGGCTTAAAGCTCAACATTCAGAAAACTAAGATTGTGGCATCCAGTCGCATCACTTCATGGCAAATAGATGGGGAAACAGTGGAAACAGTGGCTGACTTTATTTTTCTGGGCTCCAAAATCACTGGAGATGGTGATTGCAGCCATGAAATTAAAAGACGCTTACTCCTTGGAAGAAAAGTTATGACCAACCTAGGCAGCATATTAAAAAACAGAGACATTACTTTACCAACAAAGGTCTGTCTAGTTAAAGCTATGGTTTTTCCAGTAATCATGTATGGATGTGACAGTTGGACTATA
>NW_011495064.1:2698724-2730428 GCF_000754665.1 Bison bison bison
TGTCAACAAAGGTCCATCTAGTCAAAGCTATGGTTTTTCCAGTGGTCATGTATGGATGTGAGAGTTGGACTGTAAAGAAAGCTGAGCACCGAAGAATTGAGCTTTTGAACTGTGGTGTTGGAGAAGACTCTTGAGAGTCCCTTGGACTGCAAGAAGATCCAACCAGTCCATCCTAAAGGAGATCAGTCCTGGGTGTTCATTGGAAGGACTGATGTTGAAGCTGAAACTCCAATACGTTGGCCACCTGATGCAAAGAGCTGACTCATTTGAAAAGACCCTGATGCTGGGAAGGATTGAGGGCAGGAGGAGAAGGGAACGAGAGAGGATGAGATTGGATGAGGTTGGATGGCATCACCGACTTAATGGACATGGGTTTGGGTGGACTCTGGGAGTTGGTGATGGACAGGGAGGCCTGGCTTGCTGCGATTCATGGGATCGCAAAGAATCAGACATGAATGAGCAACTGAACTGAACTGAACTAATGTTAAGAAGGTAATTAGTCATCAAGTGTACCAGTTAGAGGAAGCCTTTTTCCAACTTTCCCAGCCATAATTTTTTGCTTCTTCCATTCTACTCCCATAGTGTCTTGGACATGACATAATTGTAGCACACACTGCTCTGTGTTGTAATAATTTCACATTCTGATTTGTCCATTGGACCATGAGTTCTTTGGGGGCAGTAACTGTGTTTTATTTGTAACAATGCCTTGACTATTGTAGGCAATTTAGGGTTTTTTTAGTTTAAGTGTAGACTTGTTCCTGACTGTAGACTTTATCACATTTTTCTGGTATAATTTCAAGTCTTCCCTGGAGCTATAGATCAGTGAGTCTTAGCTTTAGCTGCACATTAGGATCACTTGCATTCAGAGAAATCTGTATGCAGGTCAAGAAGCAACAGTTAGAACTGGACATGGAACAACAGACTGATTCCAAATAGGAAAAGGAGTACATCAAGGCTGTATATTGTCACCCTGCTTATTTAACTTACATGCAGAGTACATCATGAGAAACGCTGAGCTGGATGAAGCACAAGCTGGAATCAAGATTGCAGATATCCAGATATCCAGATGATACCTCAGATATCCAGATGATACCACCCTTATGGCAGAAAGCGAAGAACTAAAGAGCCTCTTGATGAAAGTGAAAGAGGAGAGCAAAAAAGTTGGCTTAAAAATTAACATTCAGAAAACTAAGATCATGGCATCTGGTCCCATCACTTCATGGCAAATAGATGGGGAAACAATGGAAACAGTGGAAGACTCTATTTTGGGGGGCTCCAAAATCACTACAGATGGTGACTGCAGCCATGAAATTAAAAGACGCTTACTCCTTGGAAGAAAAGTTATGACCAACCTAGGCAGCATATTAAAAAACAGAGACATTACTTTACCAACAAAGGTCTGTCTAGTTAAAGCTATGGTTTTTCCAGTAATCATGTATGGATGTGACAGTTGGACTATAAAGAAAACTGAGCGCTGAAGAATTGATCCTTTTGAACTGCTGTGTTGGAAAAGACTCTTGAGAGTACCTTGGACAGCAAGGAAATCCAACCAGGCAATCTTAAAGGAAATCAGTCCTGAATATTCATTCAGGAAGGACTTCATGGGGTCGCAAAGAGTCAGACACGACTGAGCGACTGAACTGAACTGAACTGATGCTGAAACTGAAACTCCAATACTTTGGCCATCTCATGCAAAGAACTGACTTATTGGAAAAGACCCTGATGCTGGGAAAGATTGAAAGCAGGAGGAGAAGGGGACGAGAGAGGATGAGATGGTTGGATGGCATCACCGACTGGATGGACATGAGTCTGAGTAAACTCTGGGAGCTGATGATGGACAGGGAAGCCTGGTGTGCTGCAGTCCATGGGGTCGCAAAGAGTCGGACTTGACTGGGCAACTGAACTGAACTGAGGATCACTTGCACATCTTTTCAAACTCTCACTCTTCAGAGGGAGGCCCAGGCATCAATATGTTAAAGCTCTTCAGGTGATTCTGGCATGCAGCTACGGTTAAGAATCCCTACGATGTCTCCAACGAGGGTCCTTCCAGTAGTACCATGGAAGGCTGGCTCCTGTATGCTCAAAATGTAGGGAGTCCGCACTGCTGCCCAATTAAATACACGTATATCCTGGGTTCTTCTCTCTTAAGCAGAAAAATGTGCACTGCGCAGCCCCATCCTCAGACCCAAACTCTGCGTCTCTCCTGCCCAAACTTTATAACCGACAGTTAACAAACAACCTGAAGTAGAAACAAGGCCCTTCGGAGGGTCAGAAGACTAGAAATCCTTCTCAGTAGGGACGAGTCCCAAGGCTGAGAGAGACATATTTCCTTAGGACGGCCCTCCCATCCGAGGACCAGAGGGACGTGACATCACACATAAGCAGTACTTCCAGGGGGAACACAAGCCTCACAAGCATCCAAGACCGGTTGCTTTTTCATGATCAAGCTGCCGCACTAGCACGTAGGATTGGGTCCAGCGCCGCCAACTCGATTCAGAAGAGTACGCTCGCGCAGATCTTTATACGTCATATTAAAGCGCTCCCACCGCTGAGACTTCTGGGAAATGGAGTCGCCCAAGGCCAAGCTATGGTTGGGAGCGCGGGCGTCAGAACTCTCTGCGCAGGCGCACTGGTCTCCCGACCCGAAGAGGCGCCGTCTTCCTGGGTCCTGAGCAATCTGTGCCGGAGGTGAGAGCTGCGGGTGTGTGCTATTGAGCCGCCGAGAGAGTGCAGCGGCAGAGAGAACGGAATACTGAGAGCTTGGGAAAGGTGCAGTAGGAGTAGAAGAGGTGAAGCGGGCGGAGCCAGCCTGCAGAATGTGTGTGTGTTTGTTGTGCGTGCGGCGACGTCCCTGCTCGGACAAGTGCGGACTAGGAAAGTTGTACCCGCATCCCAGTGTGTGCGTGTTTCGTGTGGGCACTGTTAGCAGTGGCCTTTCGGCGTGCCCCCACTATATGTCAGATCCCGGCTCTGCGGTTGGAAGTTTGGAGGCTTCCTTCGCCCCTCCGGTACCTTCTTCTCATAACAATTGCTTAATAAACGTGGGTGTAATTGACACTAAATGTAGGGTTCCGCCCACTCCAGTACCTCTCTTTTCCAAAAAGCGCCTCAGATTTTCTCGTTTAGCTCCCCTCCCTAGACCTCTGTACGAGTGATACGGGGCCTTCGTGGGGGAGGTAGGATGTGATGTGGGGAAAAAAAAACATACGAAAGAAGTAGCGAAGTGATAGGCAGATTTGAGAAGTAAATGCTTTTTATAAGAGTGAAGGGTCGAGGAATAGTGGGAGACAAGGATGGGGAAAAGCACACTGGTCAGGGCATAGAGGGTCAGGACAAGACACGGTCAGCAGGATGGATTGTATGGGGCTGATTGGGGATTGACAAGAATAAAGCTAATTTTGGTGCTTTTATTCTAGAGGTCACATTCATAATTAGAGAGGGGAAGGGACTCTGTGTAGGGAGCCAGTCAGGAATGCTGGTAGTGATCATAGTCCTGAATCAAGCTGTCATGAGCCTGAATTGTGATGGTGTCAGTGGTAGGGAAAGATACAACTAACATTGCAAAAGAAGAGTCCGAAGGACCTGGTAACGAACTAGATTTGGGAGGTAAGAGAGCCAGGAGAGAGTTTGAATTTGAGGCACCTGGGAAAATAATAAAACATCTGCTGTAAGTGTAAGGGCTTCCTTGTGGCTCAGCAGTAAAGAATCTGCCTGCCAACACAGAAGACAGGTTCAATCCCTGGGTTGGGAAGATCCCCTGGAGGAAGAAATGGCAGCCCACTCCAGTATTCTTGCCTGCAGAATCCCATGGACAGAGGAGTCTGGCAGACTATAATCCATGGGGTCACAAAGAATCAGACACAACTTATTGACTAAACAATAAGGAGAACTGTAAGGGCAGGGAAAGGAATTGATGTGGGGAACTGCATAGGGACAGAGGGTTTTAAGATGCTGACAGAATGCCTAACTCAAAGTACTTAGTCATTTGGAAATGCAGGATGAGTTTGGAAGAGGGATTGGGACTAGATTCATGAAGCATTTCTGTAGACGTGGAAAATGGAGCACCAGGTGTGGATGGACTTTCTGCGAGACAGCAAGAACACTGTACACAGTCTGAGCGCTGGGCCGCGTGAGAAACTTGCCGAAACAGTCAAAAAGTTTCAGAGAAATAAAGAGAAGAGGACTGTTGGAATCAGAGCTCATAAATGGCTTGGCAGTTTTCAAACATAGTTTCAGGTGTGTGTGGGATGTGTCCGATACTCTGTGACGCCATGGACTGCAGCACACCAGGCTTTCCTGTTCTTCACTGTCTCCCGAAGTTCGCTCAAACTCATGTCCACTGAGTCAGTGATGTCATCCCACCATCTCACCCTCAGTCACCTCCCTTCTCCTCCTGCCCTCTATCTTTCTCAGCATCAGGGTTTTTTTCCAGTGAGACAGTTCTTCGAACCAGGTGGCTAAGGTATTGGAGGTTCAGCATCAGTCCTTCCAATGAATATTCAGGAGTGATTTCCTTTAGGATTGACGGATTTGATCTCCTTGCAGTCCAAAGGACTCTCAAGAGTCTTCTCCAGCATCACAATTTGAAAGCATCAATTCTTCAGTGCTCAGCCTTCTTTATGGTCCAACTGTCACACCCATACATGACTACTGGAAAAAGCATAGCTTTGACTATACAGACCTTTGTCGGCAAAGTGATATTTTGCTTTTTAAATATGCTGTCTCAGTTTGTCATCACTTTTCTTGCAAGGAGCAAGCATATTTTAATTTCATGGCTGCAGTCACCACCCAGAGTGATTTTGGAGCCCAAGAAAAGAAAATCTGTTATTACTTCTACTTTTTTCATCTTCTGTTTGCCATGTATCTTAATCAATGTGTAATACTCGAAACACACACATATAAAATTGCAATTTATCCTATCAATGAACATGCAAGTTGTTTGTAGTTTACCGTAGTGATCTTTTCCCCAATTCAGATTTGTGTTGCCACTGCAGTCATATATCAAGGTTTCCTGCCTACTTGGATGTGTTTGGAGATTTTCTAGTTTATCAGTCTGTTATTTACATGGCTATCTTTTTATGAAAATAAATCATTATAGCATAGAGATTTAAAAGTGCTAGCTGTTCCTGGGTTCAAATTCTGCCTCACCCTCTTACAAAGCCTAAATTTTCTAGTCTGTAGAACAGTACCTACCTTACTAATGTACGAACATAGAATTCAAGTGTTCTTGTAAAGAGTACTTAGCATAGTGCCTGGTAAGTAGCAAAAGTTCAGTACATGCTAGTTATTACTAATATGTCATAAAATAAAATTGTAATATGATAACATTGCCATATTAATATGATAATATCAGTGGTATTCCATTGTGTGGGTGGACTGGACCATATACACAATGGCAGCAAATCCTGTATTTTAGAAGCTTAAGATGTTTCAAATGTTTGCTCTTCTGGGACTTCCCTGGTGGTCCCCTGGTTAAGAATCCACCTTGCAATGCAGGGGACACCAGTTCTCAACTCCTGCTTCAGGAAGATTTCACATGCCATGGGGCAGCTAAGCCTGTGCACAACTACTGAGCCCAAGCTCTAGAGCCCATACTCCACAATAAGAGTAGCCCCCACTTGCCACAGCTAGAGAAGGCTCGTGTACTGCAACCAAGACCCAGCGCAGCCAAAAATAAGTAGGTAAAAAAAAAATTTTTTGATCTTCTGTAGATTAAATGAGATGACATATAGAGTGCTTAAGAGGTTGCCTCACATGGCACTCAGTAAAGGTTAGCATTAATGATAGTTAATAAAAAGCTTTGCGTATGTTTTTCCTTAGGAAAAACTCCAAAGAGGAAATTGCTGGGTCAAAAGTATGTGTTTTAAGGCCCCTGATAGAAATTACAAATTCTCCAGGCCAGAATACTGGAGTGGGTAGGCTTTCCCTTCTCCGGGGGATCTTCCCAATCCAGGGATCGAACCCAGGTCTCCCACATTGCAGGCAGATTCTTTACCAGCTGAGCCACCAGGGAAGCCCTTCTGGTGGGGTCAGAGCCTTATGGAAATCTAAGAATAGATACAGCTAGTCTATATGCAAACTGTGGTCCGGGCTGATGCTGGGGTGAAGTAGGGTTTCAGGGGCCAGGGATTCTTGGGGCTTTGCTTTCAATGCTTCACCACCAACATACCTGCCTGTGTTAGTCTATTACAGCCTGTTCTCTACCCTATGCCCCCCACATACTCATGGATTCTGCCTCCTGGTACCTTTGGCTCCTCTGACTCTCATGGCTACTTCTGTCCCTCATGATATACTTTCAGCTCATTGCCCACTGGTGGAACTAGGTTCCTTTTATTTTGTGAAAGCCTCTTAGGCTTTATGTGAATCTTTGTCATTAAACTTTACTTGAGTTAACTGAGTATATCTCAGTTTCTCACATCAAGAGTCTAATTAAGACATAGTCAAGTCAAGCATTTGAGGGATTCATGAGTGGGGCGTGGGGATTGTGTAGTCCTGAGAAGGAAGAGGGAAAGGTGTGTCTGAGGCTTGCTGAGTACTGTCCTGCAGTCAAGGCAGTGTATTCATTGATCCTTGTTATTCATTCACCCATCTAACTTGTGGTCCTGGCATTTCTTAGTTCACTATCCTGAGGATGGATGTCATCTTTTGAAACCAGACCACAAATCAGTCCACGGGTCAGCCTCTGCACTGCCCACCTGTGGCCTAATCAGCATGGCCCCAGGATTGAGACTCAGGGTCATGTGGGACAAGCTGTGGCTGCCCCAGGGTTGCTCCATTAGCACCAGGTGTTGCTGTGAGTGGGGTATTTTTCTTTTGAAGAGGCTGTGGGTGTTTCCTTGACAGGACTTGCCCATATAGCCATTCATAAAACTTCTTATACTTTTTGTCTGGTAATCATGATGAACAATCTGATCTGATCTCAGATGCTCAGTCATGTCTGACTCTTTGCAGCCTCATGGACTATAGCCTGCCAGGCTCCTCTGTCCATGGGATTCTCCAGGAAAGAATACTAGAGTTGGGTGCCATTTCCTCCCCTTTCAGGGGATCTTCCCTACCCAGGGGTCAAACCCACATCTCTTACATCTCCTGCACTGACAAGGGTCTTCTTTACCACTAGCATCACCTGGGAAGCCCCATGATGAACAATATTTAATGTGAATTTATAAAGACAATATAAGCCTTAATATAGTCTCAACTACCAGGAATAGAACTTTACCTCTAAGATCATGGTAAAAACAAGCACCACACTGTCTTCTGCATAGCCTTGCAGTCCAATTCTGGGATGGGGTGGGCTTGCTCTTGGCCTTGCTTTTCTTTGCTTTCCCTTTGTGTAGGGTGTTGAGGATGAGGGTGGGTACATAACTCACTGGTGTGTGGAGATTTTTTGCTTCATGGGTCACAAAACTACTAAACGAGACTGGTCTTTCTCACAGCCTGTTTCTCATCCCACCTCTCTACCTCATTAGGACTCGGCTCTTCTCTGCAAGGAGAGCACCCTGGAGGGAATGGCTGCTGTGTCTCCAACCAGATGCCAGGTGAGGTAGACTCTTGTGTTTCTGAAATACTGTTAGGCTCCAGAATGTAACCACTTTTCTTTCCATCTTGGGGCTTCTTTGCTCAAACCCAACCAGGTGGAGAAAGGACCCCATAAGGAGTGTCTCTTTCCCATTTGACTTGTGTTGGTATCTCTCAGTGATGTCTTCTTGGCTTGAATATGTGCCTGCTAGCCTGTCACCAGGGACACAGCCTCCATTGCCTTCACTCTGATTTTGCCTTAAAACTGATGGTAGGGGTCTGATGAGAAGGTCTGGGGAGAAGCAGGCAGTTTCTAGTTCTGATTTCCCTTTAGTACATCCACAAATGGACTGAAAGTAGGCCCCCATATTCCAGGGAGTGTTGGGTTAGGCAGAGAATGTGACACATCCTATAAAGCACCCCAGTGAGGTCGAAAGAGTCCTGGAGAGAGAGTTTTTGTGAGGGTAGGGACACACAGCTTACCCCCTTTATGCCCCAGGGCAGAGAGTTTTTACTTCTGAGCTCTGCTTAGAACCTCTGCAGACACTCTGGAGACTCATCTGGGTTTTAGACTTGGGGATAAAGATGGAACTTACAGAATCAAAGAACATCAGAGTGAATTGAGAGAAAGCCTAGAGATGATCTAATCAACACCACTATTTTAAGGATTTGTCCACACAATCACATACATTAGGGCTTCCCAGATTGCTCAGTGGTAAAGAATCCACCTGCCAATGCTAGATGCTGGAGATTTGGGTTCGATCCTTGGTCAGGAAGATTCCCTGGAGGAGGAAATGGCCACTCCAGTATTCTTCCCTGGAAAATTCCATGGACAGAAGAACATGGCAGGCTACATTCCATGGGGTCACAAAGAGTTGGACATGACTGAGCATGCATGTACGCACACTCACATAAAGACAATTGGTGCAATTGGACTAAGTTTATAGATTAGATAATAATGTCACTCCTCTCCTGATTTTTACAATTATACTGTCACTATACAAGAGAATATCCTTGTCTTTACAAAATATACACTGAAACATTAATGAGTAAAGAGGCATCATGTTTACAAGTTACTTTGGAGAAAAGATAGGCAAATGTGTATATTCTGAGACAAAGATAAAACCAATGTGGAAAATGTTAACATTTGGGGATGCTGGATGAAGGGTCTTTGTTCTATTCTTCCAAGTTTTCTGTAAGTCTGATAAAAGAGCCCCTGATACTCCAAGGCTCAGCTAGAAAAGTAGTGTGGGGTTATGACCAAAAAGTCATGCCTCAGGGCTTTTTTGCACTTTCCCCAAATGCTTCAAAACTGTTCTTTGTCAGAACCATTTTCTTTCCACTCCCGCAGCATCCTCCAAACTGTTGTCATATATGACAGTTTTGTCTGGTCCATGTAAGAGAAGGATTATGAATAAGGGAGAGCATGATTGTGTTTCCAGGACCCAGTGACATTCGAGGATGTGGCCGTAGTTTTCACAGATGAAGAGTGGAGGCGTCTGGTCCCTACTCAGAGGGACCTCTACAAGGAGGTGATGCTGGAGAACTACAACAGCATCGTCTCATTGGGTAAGGAGAACTTTCCACCAGGAGTAGACCCTGTATTGAGTTGATGTGGAGTTAAGAGGCTAATATATTGACACCTCTTCTTCTCCCACCTGAGTTGGAACCCCTGAGAGACAAGATGAAAGAGCAAAGGGATGTGACTTAGCGGTTACAATAACAGTGGCTTTCTTAATCCTGAACCCCAGCCTGGGAGGGGTCCTTGAGCTGTAAGCAGACTGGACAACCACAGGCCCCCTCACTGAGCGGCCTAGCCCTGCACCACAGAGGGCTCGCCACAACCAGAGAAAAGCCCGCACAGCAATGCAGACCCAGCACAGCCACAAATAAATTTAAAAAAATTTTTAATGGTGAGGCAGAGCTGTGCTAATTAAAATAAGTTTAAATTTATTATTATGTGAAAATCAAATTTACAATTCAGCATTATTTCATTATCCAATTTTTTTAAACCATCTGAGCCACCAGGGAAGGCCTCCAGTTTTACTTTTTTGTTCGTTTGTTTTTAATTGGGAGCCTTCTGCCTAAAATGATCTTTTACTTATAAAAGGGTCTGGCATATATTACATACAATAAGTCATGATGGATTTAGAAATTATCAACTTGTAGATATCAAAATAAATCAAATAGAAATGATTTTAGATGGGGTAGCCTTATTTTCCAAATAATGCTCTCTAATAGTTTTTTTTTTCCCCAAAAAAATTGAGATATAATTGTCATTATCCAGTTTTTAACAAAGTGTATCTATAGGTATTTTTCTGTATTAAAGTGAATAGAAAGAAAGAAATGAATACAAAATACGAAAGGTGATTTTTCTTATTGTCTGTGTCTCTAGTTTTCCTACAATGAACACAATCCACTTAAGTAAAATCATACTTAATATGTGTATGTTAGTTGTACAGTTGTGTCCAAAAATAATTGTACTAAAGCATAAACAATAAGCAAAAATGGGCACCTACATTACACATTCTTATTCAAGGTAATCTTTTTTCATTCTCATCTTCCCTGAGGTAAGGACTCTTCCTGCCATCCTACCAGTGCTAGAGCTAGGAGCATCCCATTGACTTCATGGGTGAAGAATAAACACATTAATTCAAATAGAGTCTATCCACTCTGACTAGATGCCACTTGTTCCCTTTTAGAACCTTAGTCCTGACCTCCATTCAGAGGTTCCTGCACTTCTGCATACCTGGTGTGCACGTCCTGCCTTTTGCATTTTCTCTCTGAAATACTTAAGAGGCTGGAATTCACTTTGGAATTGTTGTGTATTTTCATCACATATGACCACCTGGCTTGTTTCTTTCTCCACGAGCAGGACTTCCAGTACCCGGACCTGATGTGATTTTTCAGTTGAAGAGAGGGGACGAGCCTTGGCTAGTGGAGTTTCATGGATTTGAGGGGAAAGAAGGTGCAGAGAATGTCTCTCTAGGTAATTGAGTATGAACTGGGCAGGAGAGTTCTGTTTTGCCTTGTGGTTGGTATTTGGGTGCATGTGGGAGGGAGTACTGAGTATATTTTTCTTCAAATTCAAGTCTTCTCCTATATTGTTTATTCTCTGTCACCCACAAGTTTTCTTTTTTCCCCCTCTACACCTTAAAGTATTGTTCACCTTCATTCACCAAATGTTTCCTTTATAGACCTGTCATGTTGTCCATTCAAACCCCTCCACTTAGCTGACACTCCTACTTAATCTGGCTATTTCCCAATGGAAATTCTCCTCTTTTTTGAGATTTTTCACTACCAGTTCTATTCCCTGTTTCAGTCCCAGGTCTTGGTTTCTCCCTAGAGTGCAATACTATTTGTGGGAGGAAGCAAAGTGACTGTCATTACTTTTCAGATTTATCACAGTATCCCTCCTTTCTGTGCTAACATTTCCTAACCCAGGAAAGAAACAGGCATCTGTATTTTCTATCCATTCCAGATTGGGAGACTAAGCCTGAGATTCAAGGTGCTTCAGAAGAAGAAAAATCAGAAGGATCATTGAAGGAAAATCTTGGAAGAAAAGGTCCTCCATCTCCTAAAGTTGAAGTTTATGTACTGGATGGCAGGTTGGGAACAGAGAAGGAAAGCCCTACAGTTGAGGCCTGCAAGAAACCCCCTTCTCTGGAGGAAAGCTTGCGGCACAGGGCAACGCCTCCCAAGAAATTTCTCACTAAAGAGAGAGACCAGGAATGCAGTAACTGTGGGAAGACCTTTTTTGACCACTCCTCCCTCATCCGTCATCAGAGAACTCACACTGGTGAGAAGCCCTATGACTGTCCCGAATGTGGGAAAGCCTTCAGCCACAGGAGCAGTCTCAGCAGACACCTGATGTCACACACAGGAGAGAGCCCCTATGAGTGCAATGCCTGTGGGAAAGCTTTCTTCGACCGTTCGTCTCTGACTGTACATCAGCGAATTCATACTGGAGAGAAACCCTTCAAATGCAGCGAGTGTGGAAAAGCCTTCTTTGACCGCTCGTCCCTTACCCGCCACCAGAGAATCCATACTGGAGAAAGTCCTTATGAATGTAACCAGTGCGGGAAAGCCTTTAGCCAGAAAAGTATTCTTACACGACACCAGCTAATCCACACAGGCCGGAAGCCATATGAATGTAATGAGTGTGGGAAAGCCTTCTATGGGGTCTCGTCACTGAACAGACATCAGAAAGCCCATGCTGGAGAACCTCGCTACCAGTGCAGCGAGTGTGGGAAGGCTTTCTTTGACCGCTCCTCCCTGACTCAGCACCAGAAGATTCACACTGGAGACAAGCCATACGAATGCAGCGAATGTGGGAAAGCCTTCAGCCAGAGGTGCCGGCTCACACGACACCAGAGAGTTCACACAGGAGAGAAGCCGTTTGAATGCAGCGTGTGTGGCAAAGTCTTTAGTTCTAAATCATCAGTTATTCAGCATCAACGGCGTTACGCCAAACAGGGAATAGACTGAGTTGGGTGATAGCTTTAGTCCAAGGATCTCCACGAAAACTCAAGATAGGTCTTCCCCCTCTTAAATCCATCACCTGGTCATCACACCTATGCTGGCTACCCCTCTCCTTTTTCTGCCTCTCTGCACCCACAGTGTTTGAAGAAACACTGTCCACCCACTGTGTTACAGAGCTGATGTGGGATGCCAGAAATTAGGATGTGACTTTAAAGAGTCAGCATTCTGAAGACATTTGTCAGACACTAGGGACAAAGGTTAGGAGGCAGTCCTCAGACAAACCTCTTGTCCGAAGCCCCAGGCATCACTGCACTTTATATAACTGGAGGCCACAGCTGGACAGGAAAAGCACCCTTTATGTCAGGGCAGCACTGTTGTTTCCAGAAGTTCTTTTTTTATAGCCGTTAGTCCCTCTCTCTTGGAGGACTTTGTGCACTGACCTTGTCCTGTTGTGTCCCAGCATCTAGATCTCTTAATACCACTACTAGTAGCCAGCACTTATTGAGCGCTTATTATGGATTAAGCACTCAGCTGAGAGTTTTGCAAGAAGGAAATTATTTGGTCCTTTCAACAACCCTCTGAAGTAGGTACTGTTATTCCCCACAATTTACAGATGAGCAAACTGAAGTTTACAGAGAGTAAATAACTTGTCCAACATAATGGCTAGTACAAGGAAAGTCAGGTCTTGAATACAGGTCTTCCTTCAAAATCTCTTTACCATAAGGCTATAAGGTTTGCTTTATAACTTATGTATGTGTATTATCTCCTCAACTAGATTGTAAGCAGAGACATGACTTATATGTCTTTGTATCTCACACAGTGCCTTGCAAATAATAGGTGCTCAATAAATATTTATCTGAATTAATAACTTTTTGACTACCAAGTTCTATTTAAAACACCTCTTAGAGTCACAGCCTTTCTCTGAATTTCAGTCTCACCTGTACTTTTGTCATCTTGGGCTTCTATTACTGTAGTAGTCGCTCCCTGATCTGAATTATTTCCTCCTCTTTATTGAGGAGGGGGATATCCAGCTATGGCCCAATAACAGGCAAACCCCAAATAAACAAAGATTCGTTTCTCACATAAAATCGGATGTGAGTCAGTCCTCACCCTCATCATTTAGAATATGTTGCCTCCAATGTCATCATGGGGGGTATTCTGGGATAATTTTAATGGCCATAACTTATATCTCATAAATTAGAACCCAGCATCAAAAGGCTAGAAAGTCAACAGGCACCTCATTGGTTAATATCAACAACTCCTCTCACAAGTTACATTTTTCCATATCACTGTTAGGTCAGCCTTTCCAAGTGATCCCCTTCCTGCCCACCATTGCCTTATTCAAGACCTAAAATAGCTCCCTGTTTAATGAAGGTGTCTCTGAATATTTAAAGTCTGCCCTGACATGACCCTGCATTACTCAACTTGAAGCCCTGACTCCCCAGATCCTTCTGTTCCCTGTTGTTTAGTCACTAAGTCATGTCTGACTTTTTTGACCCCATGTACTGTAGCCCACCAGGCTCCTCTATCCATGGGATTTCCTAGGCAAGAATACTGCACTGGGTTGCCATTTCCTTCTCCAGGGGATCTTCCCAACCCAGATATAGAACCCATGTCTCTCGCACTGCAGGGGGAGTCTTTACCACTGAGCCACCAGGTAAGCTCTATTTCCTGGGCCCTGCCCTATATTTTTATTTTCTTGAAGGTGAGGCACCAGGCAACTTTGACTCCAGGCATCTGAATTCCCTTTCTGTTTACTTAAGATGAAGCCCAGAAGACCTGATTCTGAAAGACTGTCTGGAATGTAGCTACCCTGCATGAACCCTAATGGACCAAGATCCATTTCTCCCTGGGAGTTGAAATCTAGTTCAAGAAACTGGATTGCCAAACAGACCCTTTCCTAATCTACTCAACCCTACTGGTCTACCTGTCTTAAAGCAGTTGAGCAGCAGGGAAGACTTTTCACATGCGGACTTTCAAAGCAACTTGAGTTAAAACCAGAGTGCAGAATCTGTTGGAGTGGATAATATGTGCTATTATTTAATAATGTCAAGTAGAAAATAAAAGGAACTACTGCCAAACTTTTGGCTGATGACTGTCTCTGAGAGTTCTGAATCTTTATTGGCTTGTTAAAAGTAAGCTGAAGGTCCAGTATTTCCCTAAGATGCTCTGCCATTGTCAGCAAGATTAGACAAGAATGAATTCAGAATTCTAATCGACATTTGGGTAAAGTGATAATTGAAACAGAGTGGGAACATAAATTCAGCAGTTCTCCTTTTGTTACCTTTTAAAACTTAGAGATGTGCAGAGCATTTTTAAAAGGTGAAGTACCTTTCCATCTCCTGCCAACAATTCTGAGGAAAGGGCCATTTAACTCTTAACTGATACCTCCCAGTAGGACATGGAGTAGTGGAGGCTTCCCATTTTGAGGTTTTAGCTTCACCAGATGGCCACTAATAAGATCAAATGTTGGAATCAGAAATTGGCATTCTTAGCATATAATAAGGCAAAAGACTTGGTAGCGTTTGTAGGGTTTTAGCCTAAGATTTTAAAAGTGGTTTTGAAGAAATGAAATAATTTATCTGGTGCTTAAATAAACCCTAACTTTTAAGAGAGAACTGAAAACTTACCATGCAGATTACCAGAAGCACTCCAGGAATCAACTCGTCAAAGAAAAGGATGAACTCTGAGATGAAGTGAGTATGGTACAGCAAACCTGTGCAGCAAAGCCTGGGGCAGATAACTAGTGGGACTACTAATCCCAGAAATTTATCTGGGATGCCAGGTTGGCCAGCTTCGGAGCTCTGCAGCACTCACTCCCTCACTCATCCCCAGGCCTGTGCTACTAAGAATACATTAACCCCCACAATAACCAGAGGTGAGGAGGAGTTGGGGAGCAAGGTTACCGTGTGTCAGTCACTAGGTAACATGTTGATAAAGCCAGAATTCTGATTCCTCAAGAAGTCGAAGAGAAAAACTGCTGTGGATGTTAAATTCCTAAGTGGTCTCTGCTACTGAGACGGGACTTCTATGGTAAAAAAGCAGAAAGTAGTTGAAGTGGCCCATGTTGAGCTGAGGTGATCCTTTCCAGTTTTTCCCTCTTCCATGGTGATTCACTGGTTCCCTGTTTACCTCTCTTAATATCAACTTTCACGTCAAAGTTACTGGCCTTTGATGGCACTGGAGCTTCTTAACGAAGACAGGAATGCTTTGCTGGAAGGATGTGCTAAACACAACGACAGACTAGAAGGCAACAGTGACCCTCAAATTTAAATTTAGGAAATCTAATAAATTTAGGAGAACTCAAGGTCAATCCACCCTTAAGACAATGGGGACTCACTGGGGACCAATGGGTTTTTATACCAAGGGATTCCAACTCCACTCTGCTGTTTTGTGAGACCAAGATCTAATTTTTGAGATTCTACTTTTCCTTATACCAAGGTGCTGCCTGGTTACTTGAGGTAATCTCTGTCTCCACCCCACCCCCACCCCGAGCCGCAATGGTGTGGAGGCGCTGTAGAGGGGAAGCGACGGAGTGAACAGCCGTTGGGACGCGGGCGCCTACCCTCCGAGGGAGCACAGTGGCCAGAGAGAAATCCTGGTGGGTGGGTGGCGCCCTCTGCCAGTTACAGTTGCGGAGAGTGAATGTCCCTCTCGAGGCGGCTTTTGGTTCGACAGAACACGTCCTCTGGGGTCAGAGCCCAGAGTAGACACTGAGGAAGCGGCGGCCCCTGTGGCGTCCGGGAAGGAGCTCTCCGAGGGACTGAGCACCTCTAGAGACCCAGCACAGCCGCGAGGCTCCACGGATGCACAGCCCCCAGCGCAGAATGTAGCCTGGCCAGCCGCCCGCGGGGTCCTCAGGAAAGCAGCATCCGGTGATGCCCGTCGCGCCTTGCGGAGGATTCTGGGAATTGTAGTTCAGCAACGAGTTCGGGCCGGCGCGACTCAGCCCCGCAGGCTCCTAGATGCCTTTGTCGCCCGCCGAGCCTACTCAGTGTTGTTCATGAGGTCGAGCCTGGGGTCCAGGAGGGCTGAGTGCGTGTTCTCTTGAGTCTGAGTGCCCGGAAGGAGGGCCGGGGAGGGCCCCCGGGTGGAGGGCGCCGAGCTGCCCAGCGAGGGTCGCGCGAGCGTTCCCGGGCCTCTAGGTGGACTGGCGCGGTGGACCCCAGGCCCCTCGCGGGTTCGCCGCTCCCTTTTCCTGCAGTCGTCACCAGCGCTAGCGTGGAGAGAGTCACCATGGAGCCGAAGGGCAGAGGTGAGGATTTCAGAGGGATGCCGCCTGCTGGAGAGAAAAAAGGAGAAAGGCTGCCCTCTGGCTGGGGCAGGCTCAGGAAGAACACAGAATTCTCCTACTAGTTGATCTCACTTTGGGGTTTAAGGGGAGCCCCCGACCTGCATTGCCCTGCTTTTCTTTCGGGTGCCCTGCCATCTCTAAGTTGATGTATGCCTTCTTTGCCCACGAAATCGACAGATCTGAACATTTGGCTTTTTGATAATGACAGTTGTTCTCACAGGAGCCCTGTAAGGCTGTTGTAGAGGAGAGAGAATATCCAAATGGACCCATTTGGCAGATGGGGAAAGTGAGGATTTGAGAAGTCACAGGATTTGTTTAGTGCCGTGGATTTTTTTCCCACATGGCCCATTGCTTTTCTGAGAAAGCCAGTATTCAAAAAGAATTTAAATTCTTTCATCTAGTTAAATTCTTTCATCCTGTGAACCTGGAATAGCACAGGAATGACTCATTAAGTGAGGCAGGGATTGACATAAGCGGGACTTCGCGTTTCTTTTGACTGTCACTCAGCAGATAAGAGATATAAATGAATATGTCTTTAAGTGTCCAGGATCTTACAGCAGTGTTCTGTTGGAATTTAAAGGCAGGGTATCGGTAGGAGATTCCTGAGGCAGCCATGGTCATGGCTGTCTTGCTTCAGAGATATTGTGGAATTGTCCGTTGGTTCCCTGTGTTGATTCTTCCTAGGTAACAAGTAGTTGTATCTGGCAGTTTCTGGGAGTTTACTGCAAACAAGAGTAGTCACCCTGGTTCCTGTTTCTATTTATAGGGTCACTTTCTGAGAATTCAGACCTTCCTCAGGCTGGAAACCCAAAAGAAAATGGCCTGACCACTGTGCTGCTGACCTGTGCATCCCAGGTGGGTTTAAATTTCTTATTTTTTTCTGTTCTCGGGACATGAATATGATTTCCTGCATTGTTATGGATTTGCTCAGCCCTGATTCCTAGCCCACTGGCTTCATCGTGTTAAACTGATGAGTGATGAACCTGATAGTAATTACTCCTGTCTTATGCAGAACTTTCCCTCCTGGCACAACTTCTCTGTCTGCTTAGTGCTAGATGTGCACAAGCTCTTCTGTCTGTAATTGGCCTGCTAGTGAGATGCAAAGGAATAAAAGCCAGTTGCCTCTGCCTCCTGAAGTTTACTGAGGAAACAAGGTTTAGATAAGGAAGATAGTTAAACAGGGGCTTCCCTGGTGGCCCAATGGTTAAGAATCCACCTTGCGATACAAGGGACACTAGTTGAATCTGTGGTCAGGGAAGATCCCACGTGCCTTGAGGCAACTAAGCCCTTGCACGGCAACTAATGAGCCCATGTGCCACAACTACCGAAGCCTGCACACCATGGAGCCTGTGCTCTGCAGCAAGAGAAATGACCGCAATGAGAAGCCCTCGCACTGCAGCTAGAGAGTACCCCTCGCTTAACACGATTAGAGAAAGCCTGCATGCAGCAACGAAAACCTAGCACAACCAAAAAAACAAATAAATATTTTTTTAAAAATAATTAAACAGCAAGAAGAAATATATATTTTTCTAAATGCAGAAAATTTTTAAATACGGAAATTACTAGTACAATGAAGCATTAAGTAAGTAAGTAAGTGAAGTCACTCAGTCGTGTCCAACTCTTTGCAAACCCATGGACAGTAGCCTGCACCAGGCTCCTCCGTCCATGGAATTTTCTAGGCAAGAGTACTGGAGTGGGTTGCCATTTCCTTCTCCAGGGAATCTTCCCAACCCAGGGATTGAACCCAGGTCTCCCGCATTGTAGACAGACGCTTTACCATCTGAGCCACCAGGGAACTCCACAACAAAGCATTATGCTCCAGTTAAAAAAAAAATTTAATCAATTACAAAAAATTTCACTTCTGACCACAGACTATACAGTTGCCTTGTAAGAGTGGTGGCCACCAAATGAACATCATTTCCTTTCATTATTTGTATATAAGGGTTTAATTCTTGACTGTAAAATAGTAAGATTTTTAAATAAAGAAACTTTTCAAAATCAAAAAAAGAATAGAAAGAAATTATTAGTACAGACAAGTCATCATAGGCCTTGAAGAGGTTTTCCATCCTCTAGAGTATTTAGGGGGGGAAGTGCTGGCATAAAAGCTGCATTTTGAAAGACAAGAGCAAGTACATAGTTGGAAAATAGGATATAGGAATATTCCAAGAGAGAGAACAGCTTTGGATAAAAGTCTCCAAGTGATGAGAGAGTCAGAGATTTTCAGAAGGTGTGTCACTGTGGAGTGAGCTGGATGGAGTGTGTTGAGAGAAGCATATGCCTGTTGTAGCCAGACCACAGGAAAGTCTACACAGGATCTTTTTTTAACTTTTTATTTATTTTTTGAAATTTATGCTTAGCTGTGCTGGGTCTTTTTGCTGCGCTCAGGCCTTCTCTGGTTGCCACAGAGGGGGCTACTGTTTGTTGTGGTGCACGGGCTTCTCACTGTGGCGGCTGCCCTTGTTGCAGAGCACGGGCTCTAGGTGTGTGGGCTTCAGTAGTTATGGCAGAGGGGCTCGGTAGTGGTGGTCCACGGGCTTAGTTGCTCCTTGGTGTGTGGACTTCCTGAATCAGGTATCGAATCCGTGTCCCCTGCATCGGCAGGCAGATTCTTAACCACTGGGAAGGGTTAACCACTCTTCCTAACCACCAGGGAAGTCCCACACAGGATCTTATTCCAAAGATAGATAAGGCCCCATGAAAGTTTTTAGAGTCCCAACAGGACAAAACATGCCATGACTGATTAAAGAGAGAAGCTGAGTCAAGGTGCCCTGTAGGATCTGGTCCAGGACCCTGGTAGAACAGCCCATCGTCCTCATACCCGCCTCACAGCATCCAGGTGCTGACAATTTATGCAAACCTCTGGGAGGAAACACCAGTACTGATTCTGACCTGAATGGCTAGATGTCTTTCAGAGGAGGAGAAGTAGGTGACAGAGGATGAGATGGTTGGGTGGCATCACCAACTCAATGGGCATGAGTTTGAGCAAACTCCAGGAGACTGTGAAGCACAGGGAAGCCTGGTGTGCTGCAGCCCATGGGATTGCAAAAAGTCGGACACAATTGAGAAACTGAACAACAACAGCTTTCAGAGGAAAGAGGGGAAATCTACTGTCTACTGGGCAGTGCGTGATTGGTTTACTCACCCTCCAGGCCCCACACAGGCACACTGAGCAGCAGTTCCCTCCGTAAATGAGTTTGATTGCTGAGGTTTTCTCAGAACTAAAGCCTGAAAGGAAGTGCTCGATAGTCTGTCCCCGCTACCTTGCTTGTAAAGAAAAGACAGTGTGCAAATTATATCGCCTGTGCTGAACACTCCTGAGGCATATGACCTTAAGGGACCCTAACTTAAAATGGGAAGTGACTTCATAGTTCAGGTATAGAAAAATAGTTAACTTATTTTGAGCAGAGAATATTCAAGTAGGTAGTTCTTTTAACTTTATTTCATTATGTGAATTACTTTACCAATTGTTTTTGGAGGATATAAATACATATGTGTGTATGTGTAGTCATAATTGGGGCTTAAAATGCTGTTTTATAAATAAATCTATATGTGTAGCAAACATCTTAATTTTTTTTAATATATACACACTGAACAAACTTTTTAGCCAGTCCAATGCATTTATATTCAAGGGGCTGTGGCAAAAGTGGTGTTTCAAAGAAAGCCATAACTGGTCCATTTGCTACCATCCCAAGGACTGATCTGTTTCAATATGTCTCCTTTAACTTGAAGTTGTATAGAAAAAAGTTTTAATAGAATTGAAAAAATTATGAGACATTTATCATTCATGAACAGATTCAGCTATAGATTCAAAGGAACGTTACCCACCCTGCTCACTCTCCCTACATTTGAGTGAACAGTCTAAACCTTTTGCCTGTCGTCTAGGTCAAGGGAAGGTAAAGTAAACACTTCTGCAGTGGTTTCAGCATTTGGTAAACTTCCGTTCCCCTCTGTCCCCATGCACACTTTCATAGAATACCCTGTTTAAACTTGTTTCTATTCATTCTTGTTCGAACGTTCCTCCTTTCAACTCGTTGACATATATTTACAGTGTTCCTGCTCTGTGCCAGAGACTAGGGCTGCTTCATTGAGCCAAATTAAACCTGGTCTCCGCTCCTGTGGAGATTAGCGTCTAATGGGACAAACAGACGTTCATCACAGAGTCCTCTCACCATGTGCCTAACCCAGGAAAAGGGAAAACCCATGGTGCTACAACCTAGAGAGTCAGGGAAGGCTTCCCTGAGCTGAGAGCCAAAGTGTGAGTAGGATCAAAATAGCTGAAAGGGGGACTTCCCTGGTGATCCAGTGGTTAAGACTCCCTGCTTCCAATGCAAGGGGCACAGGTTCGATCCCTGGTATGGAAACTAAGATCCCCCATGCCACATGGCATAGCCAAAAAAATTTTTTAATAAATACACTTTTTTTAAAAAAACACCTGAAAGGATGGGGCAAAGGGGGAACTTTCAGGAACAGGAAGCAATGTGTATAAAGGGGCAGAAGTAGTTGTTGTCCACATTTCAGGCAGCCACCAGCTGGAGCACAGAGAATACAGGAGCAATGGAGTGAGATGGGATAGAGAGTAGATGGTGGGGGTGGGTGGCAGAGTAGTCAGACTGATTGGGGAAAAATGGCGAAAACACTTTAGGAACTCATAATAATTGGGGCTTAAAATGCTGTTATATAAATAAATCTATATACTGTGATATGTGTAGCAAGCATCCTAATTTTTTAAAAAAATATATTGGACTGATTATATTGTCAAAGGAAAACTAGAGGGAAAAGTAATTCCTATTTATTGAATTTCTTGTATTTTTAAACCCTACCATAAAGAAAGTGCTTAATTTATAATTACATTTCCTCTACTCTCCCATGTCTAAATAGTAAGGATTTCTATAGTTCTATCATTTAACTTGTCGATACGTAAACTTGGGAAGTTGGTATCCTCTGATTTTACCCTGAAGATGTTCCTTCCCAGCTGCAGGTTTATTCGATTCTGGTGCATGGAGGTCAGGAGCGAGTCTGTGGTTGTAAATACATCAGTGTTGGAATGGTAGAGGTCATTTTGCCTAACCTTCCTATTCTCCCTGTCTTCCTTCTCCTATGCCATCTTCTTGAGTCCTGCCCAGAGGCTTCTGGTAGGAGGTCCCTTGGTGAGCACTGATGTGGTTGGTTTTCAGGGATCGATGATGAGGGACATGGCCGAGGCTGTCACCCAGTGGGAACAGCTGAACCCTCCGCAGGGAGGTGAGCCTAAGAAGCCTAGGAATCTGGTCTTGCTCGGTAAGCAGCACTCCCACCCCACCCCCACCCTGTGAAATTACCCAGTGTGGTACCTTGGCTTCCTCAGTTCCTAGGAGCTCTGAGGTTCTTAGATGAAATGATTCCTAATCCTGGTGTAAGGCAGGTACCTTCTACTCTTTGTTTCTAAACACAGGCTTAACACTTCTAGAATCAGAAATGAACACCTTTTAAAAATTGTATTTGCCAAGGCAATAGCCATCCTTCTTCCCTATTTCCTGACTGAGGATGCTGAGACAAAGCTCTAGGAGAAACACCTCTTAAGAAATGGGTGTGGAGAAGGAATGGGAACCCACTCCAGTATTCTTGCCTGGGAAATCCCATTGACATAGGAGCCTAGTGGGCTACAGTCTATGGGGTTGCAAAGAGTTGGACACTTGGCAACTAAACAACAGCAAACACTATCAAGCAGATTGTGATTTGGGAAGTATGTCTTCATGAAAATGGTACATAAAATGGAGAGTGAAGTGACCTAGCAATATGGAATGTAAAGTTTTATAAGAAATGTGTATAGAATAATAGTTGCAAATATTCAAATAATAAATCTGTGGCTAAAGGGAGGAAAAAAAAGGAAATGGGTGCTTATTCTTTTAATAGGGAGAGGTTCTGAACTCAAGTAGACCCCATATCAATCTTCCTAACTTCTTCAGAGAAATCCTGTCTTATCCTGTTCTCTCTGACAAGCAACTCGCTAACACTGAACATATACAGTGAGACTCCTTTTTCTTTCCTGTAAACAGGGCTTCCAATTTCCAAGCCTGATGTAATCTCTCAGTTGGAGAGTGGGGAGGTGCTGGAAAGAAAAGTCTCAAAAGCAGCTAATCCAGGTGAGTGACTGTCAGAAACCATGAACAGGAAACCCAGATGGGAACAGCATCTTAGAAATGCTTGACTTTGCTAGACCCAAGGAAAGGTTAAAGTGCCGTTCTCCTGGGCCTCATTGTATCTCTGTGGATGATGATCTGTTGTAAAGTCATAGGTTTATTTTTTGGTGAACAAATACTTTCCATCCTTTGAAATTAGTTCTCTTCTCCAAATAAGGTGAAGTGAAATCAGCTCTTAAATATTTATTAGTAATTTGGGTTCAAGGCTCTAAACCAGGCTTTTTAATGTATGCTATTTTATTAATATCTCTTCAGGATAAGTTGACTTTTTGTCTCAGACCAGTGACCATAAATTGGTCTCTGAGTGTGCCCTTGCCTTACTGTCTATCTAAACGGGGGCAGCATAGCTTAGTGGTTAAGAGTGCAGACTTTGGAACCACTTTTCCTGGGTTCAAAGCCAATTTGAACTACTCATCAGCTCTAACCGCTAACAGGTGAATTATCCGTTTGTTTGTTTAGTCAGTAGGTTGTATCGAGCTCTTTTGCCACCCATGGACTATAGCCTACCAGGCTTCTCTGTCCATGGGGGATTTCTGGACAAGAATACTGGAGTGGGTTGCCATTTCCTTCTCCAGGGGATCTTTCAACCCAGGGGCTGAACCCATGTCTCCTGCATTGGCAGGTAGATTCTTTGCCATCTGAGCCATCTTGGAATTATCCATTCTGTGACTCAAATTTCCCAACAGTAAAATGGGGAATATGTAATGCAGATAACAATAGCTCTTAACTCATAGGGTAGTTATGAGGATCAAATGAAATAGTCTAAGAGAAATGCTTAGAACAGTACCTGGCTATATGCTAAGCAAATGATAACTAAGGATTAAGTCCTGCTAACTCTTTGAAAGATTTGAGCCTGTCACTTCTGTCAAACTGGATGCTGTAATAGACCACCAGCTAATTATACTTTCTTTAATTTTTTAATTATATTTTCTTATCCTTGTCTACTTAGGCAGCATATTACTGCCAGATTCCCCACTGTGAGCTACTTAACTCTTCCAGTTCCGTATTCCTCTTCCTGCCCTCAAGACCTTTGCTAATCTACCTGCCTAGTCATTGTACCTTCTCTCTTCAGCTTGAACCCTTAACACCAGACAGGCAAGTCTCTGACTACCCTGCACTAACCATGTGTTCTCTGTGAATGTTTGGAGCTTCAGTTCTTCCACTCCCCTTAGCCGAAAGTCCATTTGCCTTTAACCTGTTTCTACCTACTTGTCCTTAAAAATCCCAGCACTTCCCTGATTATATGTCATTGAGAACATTGTATTGTATTGATTTATGTCATGTAAAGTCTTGGTTGGAATGGATACTGATGACCATTTAAGCCTGGAATATTTAAACATTGCTAGCAGTGCAGCTTTCCCCATCCCCTCCCCCAAACTCTTACTAAGAAGTCTAGAATTTGAGGCCCAGTCTGGACTAATGTGAGTCTGTGAGGGGTTTGAACTTCTACTCCCCACACACTGCTCATTTTTTGAAAAAACTTGGTTCTGGCTTACTCTTTCCAGTGTTTTCAGTGTGGAATGATCAGAGCTGCTAAGTTGCCTTTCAATTACTAATTTAATTTGTAGATCTGGACTACCTTGAATGCTAGCTTCTAGGATTTTGTGTCACACTCTGAGACAGTGGAACCAACAAAGAGTTTTGTGTTAAGTGGTATGGTTTTAGAAGTTCAGTCTGCTAGCAGTGATTGGGACATACTAGAACAAGAAAAGATTGGTGGTGAGGTCAGCTGACAATGGACTTTCTCAGAACATGATGCTCTGATAAGGCTGTGACAGTGGGCAGTCCCTGGCAGACCATCCCTCTCTGATCCCAGCCCAGTCTCCACCAGACCATGTTTGTTATCTGCTGTTTTCCCCCTCACCTCTGTTTCGTCCTGTTCTATTACTCTTTCTCATTTCCTCCCCTGCTAGACACAGTAGTGTCTCCCGTTATGCCTCTGCACCCCTTTGCCCAGTCATCTTTCTTTTCTCATACTCTCTCAAGGTTGCAAGGCTATTTGTGAGGACTTCCAAGCTCCTCTGTTCCCCATAAGCATTTTTTGTTTGTTTCATTATTTTCCTTTCACAGCAATTATTTTTCTCCCAGTGTAAGAAATGATAACATTGTAGTTTTGTTTATTTCAGACTGGGGTACAGGACCACAGAACAAGGAGGTAACCCCAGAGCAGGACATTCCTGAAGAAGAATCAACCCCTGGGGTGTTAGTAGAGAGATTTCCAAAGGAAAGTCCCAGTGAATGTGAAGATTCTTTAAAGAATCAGCAGGAAAACCATGAGAAACATTTAATACAAGAGGGTGTCCCTCAGACGAAACCTTCTGGGGAGAGAAGCTACCAGTGTGATGAATTTGGAAGAAATTTTAGTCGGAGGTCATTACTTGTCCAACAGCAAGGAGAGAGACGACATAGTCGTGATTCATTTAAAAAGAACTTGAAGCAAAATTCAGATCTAATGAAACATGAGAAAATCTGTGCAGGAAAGAAACCTTGGAAGTGTAACGAGTGTGAGAAGGCCTTTAGTTATTACTCAGCTTTTGTCTTGCATCAGCGAATTCACACAGGAGAAAAACCCTATGAATGTAATGAATGCGGTAAAGCCTTCAGTCAGAGCATACACCTGACTCTGCACCAGAGGATTCACACAGGAGAGAAACCTTACAGATGTCACGAATGTGGGAAAGCCTTCAGTCACCGCTCAGCCCTTATTAGGCATCATATAATTCATACTGGAGAGAAACCTTATGAATGCAATGAATGCGGGAAGGCCTTCAATCAGAGTTCATACCTCACTCAACATCAACGAATTCATACTGGAGAGAAACCTTACGAGTGTAATGAATGTGGGAAGGCCTTCAGCCAAAGCACATTCCTTACCCAGCATCAGGTCATCCACACTGGAGAGAAACCTTATAAGTGTAATGAGTGTGGAAAAGCTTTCAGTGATCGCTCAGGCCTCATTCAGCACCAGAGAACTCATACCGGGGAGAGGCCTTATGAGTGTAATGAATGTGGGAAGGCCTTTGGCTACTGCTCAGCCCTGACTCAACACCAGAGAACTCATACTGGGGAGAAACCCTACAAGTGCAACGATTGTGCCAAAGCCTTCAGTGACCGTTCAGCCCTTATCCGTCATCAGAGAACACACACTGGAGAGAAACCTTACAAGTGTAAGGACTGTGGAAAAGCCTTCAGCCAGAGCTCATCTCTTACAAAGCATCAGAAAACTCACACTGGAGAAAAACCCTATAAGTGTAAGGAATGTGGAAAGGCTTTCAGCCAGAGTTCATCCCTTTCTCAACATCAGAAAACTCATTCTGGAGGGAAAATCAGGGAATATGGAAAAGCCTTTAGTGAGCATTCAGCCTTCAACCAGCAAAAGAGAATTGATACAGGATAAAAGCAATGTAAATGCAATACATTCAGAACATCCTTACTGAACAATTACTATAATGCTGTGAGGGCTACAAAGGAATTAAGAATATGTTACAAAAGAGATTTATTTGAGAAGTCATTGGTGATATGGGACATAGCTTACTCAGAATGTGAGAAAAGGGTTTTGCATTTTTTTTAAATATCCTGTCAGAGGACACTGTGAATTTCCCTAGGGAGAGAGGAAAATTGTTTCCAACACCCTGATGTGTATGTAAGCTACCAAATCCTTGCACAAGAAACAGGGTGTGCCATGATGGAAAGAGGACATCTTGACTGGGCTAGATGGTCTCATAATGCTAAGGGGATGATATTTTAAAGGGATAAATGGTCCCTTTAGGCAAATTGAAGGGGTAGAAATCAGAGGTTGGCAATTTGCATTGTCTGTCCAGAGTTGAGAGTGGTGGTGGAAGAGATGTTGTCCTTGGTCTTAAATACAAGAATTAAGTGTGTGCTCAGTTGCTAAGTCGTGTCTAACTCTTTGCAACCCCATGGACTGTAGCCCGCCAGGCTTCTCTGCCCGTGGGATTTCCCAGGCAAGAAGACTGGAGTGGGTTGCCATTTCCTTCTCCAGGGAATCTTCCCAACCCAGGGATCAAGCCTGCATCTCCTGCATTGGGAGGCAGATTCTTTACCACCAGCCACCTGGGAAGCCCTATCTAATATATAGTCAGTTTTATTTCATCCACAGTTATCCCAAAATGTCATTTACAGCTCCACCATCCGTTTTCAATCAGTGATAACACATTGCATTTTCTTTGCCCTACCTCTGTAGGCTGCTTCAGTCCAGAATGATCTTTCAACTTCTTTTTGTCTTTCATGACATTAACATTTTGAGGAGTCAAAGCCAGTCATTTTGTGGAATGTCCCACAATCTTATTTTCTGATTATTTTCTCATGATTAGAACCAGATTAAGCATTTTTAGCAAGAAAGCTACCTGTTGTGTAATCCTCAAATCATATCAAGAAACTCAAAATGCCAGTTTGTCCTGCTGTTGCTAATGCTAAGTTTGATTACTTTGTTCACATGTTTGTCCAAATTCTCTCATTATAATTAATCATCTCTCCTTTTCAACTTAATAAGTCATCTGAATGTATTACTTCCCAACAAAAGTTCCCCTCATGTTTTTGGACTCCATTGAAGACGCTTGCCCGAATCAGTTATTACATTGTGCATTAGTGCTAAGTCCCTTCAGTCATGTCAGACTCTTAGTGACCCCATGGACTGTAGCCTGCCAGGCGCCTCTGTCCATGGGATTCTCCAGGCAAGAATACTCGAGTGGGTTGCCGTGCCCTCTTCTAGGGGATCTTGCCAACCCAGGGATTGAACCTGCGTCTCTTATGTCTTCTGCACTGGCAGGCGGGTTCTTTACCACTGGTGCCCCCTGGGAAGCCCAACTATCTTGTATGCATCAGTAATTTGTTCTTTTCCACTGACGGTATGGTGTTCCGTTGTATGAATATACAACAGTCCGTTCTACTGTTGACACATAGTCAAGTTGTTTCTAGTTTGGGGCTATTATAAACATAACTGCTATGAACATTCCTGTTAGGCCTGTGCTTTTCTGTTGAGCATATACCTAGGAGGAAAATTCCTGAGTCACGGAGCAGACATATATTTAGCTTTAGAAGATAATGTCAAATGGTTTCCAGACAACTTTTACCAATTTAAAACACCTCTGTCATTAAAGCATGGGCGTTCCAGTTTGTCTACACTGTAATTTTAGTCTTTAAATTTTTTAACAATCTGGTTCATGTGCAGTGGTCTCTCATGGTGGTTTTAATTTTCATTTTTCTGATAACTAATGATACTGATCACTTTTTCAAATGCTAATTGAATATTTGGATATCTTTTTTTTAAGTGACTATCTTACCAAGTCCAAGCTACTATGGCTTGCCAAAATGACAGGCAGATAAATCGAGAGACGAGTTGTTGGGGCAAGGAGTAATGACTTGTTCAGAAAGCCAGCAGACCAAGAAGATGGTAGACTAATATCCCAAAGAACCATCTTCCCTGAGTTAGAATTCAGGCTTCTTTTATACTAATAGGTGAGTATGTAAAGTCCTGATTCTGGCCAGACTCCAGCACAGATTATTAATTTCTTCCTGCCTGCAGCCATTCACAGGTGGGTATGGTCAGGATGTTTACTGTGAGCTAAACAAAGGTATTTTCACTGAAAACTCATTACCCGGGAGGCAGGGTTCTCAGAGATTGTTGTTTAGTCACTCAGTCGAGTCCAACTCCTTTTTGACCCCACGGACTGTAGCCCTGCCAGGTTCCTCTGTCCATGGGATTCCCCAGGCAAGAATACTGGAGTAGGTTGCCATATTGTTCTCCAAGGTGTCTCCCCAACACAGGGATCGAACCTGCATCTCCTGCATTGGCATGTGGATTCTTTACCACTGAGCCACCTGGGAAGCCCCTCTCAGAGATGGACCAGTATATATAATTTAATTTATAGGCAGTATCCCTTTAGTGACTGATTTAATAATAGAACACAAAGTTTCCTCCCTATTATAACTATATAAGTCATTTAAAAATTCTGATTCATTTGTGGAAGTTCTTTATATGTATTCTTGATATAAGTTCTTTGTTAGTTATCTGTATTAGGAATATTATCTCCCATCATTTTGTTATAGTAAAATGTGGAAAGTGAGAATCCTTCTTGCTGGCTGCTCCGTCCTTAGTCTGACATGGAAGGGGTTCCAGGCTTACTTTTTTTCTTGCCTTGTACCAAATCAGAAACCAGCCTTTCTCCAAAGATCCTTGGTTTCTTTTAGTAAGACGTCCTTCTTCTTTTGGTTTTGATGTCTGAAGGTAGCTCTTATATTTTTATAAGCAGACCTATGATGTTTTAATCCAGCATTTCCATTTGTGTAGGGATTTTATTTCTAAAATGTTTACTTTTCTATTTTTGGCTGTGTTGGGTCTTGGTTGCAGCACAAGGGATCTTTCTTGTGAAGTGAAGGCTTCTCTCCAGTTGTGGCCTGTGGGCTCTGTAGTTCCCACATGCAGGCTTATTTGCCCCATGGCATGTGGGATCTTAGTTTCCTGGCCAGGGATCAAACCCATGTTCCCTGTTTTGGAAGGCAGATCCTTAACCACTGGACCACCGGGAAAGTCTCTGTGCAGGGAGTTTTAGAAAGAACAGCTGCCTTATCAAACCTTGATGTAATAGTTTGCATGAACACTCATTCTCCTTATTTTGCTGCTCAAGTAGAACTGGACTTCTCCAAACTAGAAATGAAACTCATATACTATTGATGGGAAGGTGAAAATGCTGCCACCACTTTGGAAAAATGGCTTAGCAGATTCTTAGAAAGTTAAACATGTACCTACCCATTGACTGGGAAATCTGACTCCTGAATATTTACCCAAGAGAAATGAAAACACTTGTTCACAAAAACACTGACACAAGATTGTTCCTAGTAGTGCTATTTTTAGCACTCAAAACTGGAAACAGCCCAAATGTCACTATCAGTACAATAGAAAACTAAATTAAGGCTTATTCACACAATGGACTACTGTTCAACAATACAAAGAATGAGCTACAGATGTGTGCGGGCTTCCTAGGTGGCTCAGTGGTAAAGAATCCACCTGTAATTCAGGAGATCAACTGCAATGAAGAGACCTGGTTCAGTCCCTGGGTCAAGAAGATCCCCCAGAGGAGGAAGTGGAAACTCACTCCAGTATTCTTGCCTGGAAAATCCCATAGACAGAGGAACCTGGTGGGCTGCAGTCCATGGGGTCGCAAACCAGTCAGACAGCACTCAGCTACTAAACGAAAACCACTGTCCTTTAAAGAACTTCCCTGTAGTTCCCTTTGTCTTCACCAGGTGGCAGTGTTGTACCAACCAGTCTGGAGCTGGGACAGGTCAGCTCACTGGAGACACCTGTAGTCTCCGGAGCCCCTAAGAACAGGTTTTGTTATCATCATCGTCCACTTTGGGGCAGATGATATTACTCATCCCTATTTAACTTACCAGCCTCAGCGGAAAATGCCTTTCATCTTTTTCCAGCCTGCGGAGGAGTCTGGAAAATGATTTACCTTCACAGAGCCATGCCCCCGAGATTTTCAATTTATTAATGAGCCCCAGACTCATTATACTGGTAATTACCAACCTTTGTTGAGTGCTTGCCACGCAACAGGGACTGTGGAAGTGCTGAATATACATGAAGTCATTTCTGCTTTCAGAGGGAGGGACTATTCATAGACCAAACTTTCAGGTTACAAAACAGATGAAAAGGAGTCCTTGTGATGTCCCAATGTTGGGAAGAGGGGAGCTGGGCGTGGCCCCAGCAGTTGGGCTCCAAGCACTTGGTCAAGTCCTGGGCCTCTCCAAAGCAACAAGAGAAAGGTTTTAGTTGGCGTTCCTATGACGGGACTTGCCTTTTCATCCCTTCTAAACGCTGGGGTGGCCTCCCCACTTCAATGCTTATCAAGGTTTGTGCTTCCTGTGGGCTTGCCAACAGGATTTTCAGTCTGTCTGCTTCAAAGAGGAATAAAGTGGTGTGTCTCTTTAGAAGCCTTGTCTATGGAGAAACAGCAGCGAGAAAATTGATTCTCTCTTGTGATCACAGAGCACACCTCTACCCTGCTCCCTTCCCTCCACGCCCTGTATAGTCAGGGAACAGAGTTGCAGAAATACTCCTCCACATACCTGAGCTTCCGGCTCTCAGCACAGTGGCAGGTACACCACGGGCACTCAGCGAAGGTTGGTGGACTGAAAGGGCTTTTGAATTCTTGGCAAAACACACCTGAAATTATTTTTAGCTCTCTAATTCTAGCTTGCCTCATTATGTGGGATGTCCTGTTCTCTGTTGGACTAATTGGGTTTGAAAGATGCACTTTTCTCCTGGGACGACTTCAAGTCACATTCGGAACTTACGGTTTTAGATTTTAGAAGCACAGCTTTGTCCAGGGTTTCTGTTAAGGACTCTAAATTCTAGCTCTTTGTTTCAGCTTTTTACACACACACACACCCCAGAGGTTGTAAATGGTCCTTTTCCCGTTCAGTACACACATTTGTTCAGCCGGGGCGGGCTGCAGCTTTCTGCTCCTGTGGCCTCCAGGCCAACAGTGGCTCATGACTCATCACCCAGGCTCCCACGGAGTCAGGTCTGTAAAGCTGTTGCCATAGAAATTGACCATAGGCCCCGGAAGAGGGGACAGAACACAACCTGCAGTGGGGAGATGGCTCTGACCCCGGCGCTTCAGTGGGGAAGAATGAGGCCTCCGTGCCTTGAGCTGAGGCTCCTTCTGACTGTGCGTAGAAGGGAGGCCCAAGATCCCTTGCCTGGAAACGGGCCCCTGCGTGGTTCTGCCCCCAGCAAAGCCTTCCCATGGAAACCCAGCCCAGCATCCCCATGAGCCTGCCCTGAGTCCTCCCGGTGGTGTAGACTCATGTCTCAGGAACATGAGTCAAGTGGAGGGAGGAGCAGAAACAACCGCTCTCAGAGGAGAGGTCTGGCCATGGACACTCGGGCCCTGGCCTCGCTGGGCGATGCAATCCGACGCTTGGTGGTTGTTTTTAGTCACTCGGTCGTGTCCGATTCTGTGACCCCGTGGACGGTAGCCCTCTAGTCTCCTCTGTCCATGGGATTCTCCAGGCAAGAGTACTGGAGTGGGTCACCATTTCCTTCTCCAGGGGATCTTCCTGACCCAGGGATTGAACCCGTATCTCCTTCCTTGGCAGGTGGATAGTTTAGTACTGAGCCACCAGGGAAGCCCGAGTCTGAGGCTTAGCTACAGAGAACTTCAGGAGGGCACTAGTTCTGGGACACAGTCTGTTCATCAGCAGAGA
>NW_011495064.1:2730528-2735702 GCF_000754665.1 Bison bison bison
GCAGAGAAACAGAGGCACGAAGCCCTGGCAGGTTGGGGGCAGGGCAACTTCAGTGAGGCCGTCTGGGGATGCAAGAGCACAGCAGATGTCACTGGAGATAGTAGTCCCCTGGGAGAGGTCTGACCAGCCTAGGAAAAGGGGGGAGACTGCTTGGTCCACTGGGGGCTGTATTCAGTAAGGAGCCTCTAGGTTATGCTTCAGTAACAGATTAACTCCAGATCTCAGTGCTTAATCCGACAAGGATGCGTTTTTCAGGCTGGTGGCTGAGGTTGGGGGTATGTGATCTGGGGCAGGAGTCGGGGGGTGTTGTGTTTGTCAGCTGTGGTATCCAAACTGATGGAGGGGCCACCTGCGTGTCACACCTCCTTCTCAACAGCATGTGGCCGCGGGGCCCCACCCAGCGAGAGAGTTTTGGGACCAGCCCTCCTGTGCTGTGGCCAGGAAGTGACTCCCTCTGCTTCTGCTCACAGCCCGTCCACCATGGCCCACCAATCACACGGCCTCAGCCCAGCTACAGGGGAGGCTGGGAAATGCAGTCTTCCCAGAGGCCTCTGGGAGAGGAGGCTGAATGGGGCTGGTGAACACAGAAGTTGTCTTTGCCGCAGCATCTGACCAGCGCTGGGGACAGAATGTTATTAGGGGCGTGAGCAGCCCTGAAGTTTCACAAGGAGGGAAGTGCTGTGATCAGACGGGGTCCCCGCTGGGCCCGGCCAGGGTCTGGGTGGTCCTCCTCCGCCTTCGGCCCTGGGATGAGCAGAGGGCATGCAGGTGCTGCTGAATCACAAGGATGTTCACTGGCCAGAGAAGCAGGAGAGGGATTCCCGCTGTTCCCCCTTCTCTGGGCAATCATGCTGATGCGCATGGACTGTCGCCCACCAGGCTCTTCTGTCCACGTGATTCTCCAGGCAAGAATACCGGAATGGGTAGCCATTTCCTACTCTAGGGGATCTTCCCAAGCCAGGGATCGAGCCCAAGTCTCTTGCATCTCCTGCATTGGCAGGCAGATTCTTTACCAATTGCACCACCAGGGAAGCCCCTCTCTGACCTGAATCAAAGGCCGTGGCTCCCTGAAACTGTCCAGGTGCTTCTGGTTGCCCGACATCTACCCAAGAGGAGCCCCATTGGGCCCGAGGCTTCTCATGAGGACTTGGGTGTGGTGGAACCTGGGTTCTTGAGCTGACCCTGGAGGGCTCTCCGCAGGCTCCAGAGTCAGGGCCTCCTTCTCCCTGCTGCCCTGGGTCAGCTTTCCTGCCCTGGATGCCTGCTACCTGCCTGCTGAGACTTGCGTTCAGCGGCCAGAGCCTTGATGCCTGCGCTCACCTGGGTGCCCCTGTGTATCTAACTCTTGCTGTGCTTAGCCTGATGCTGCTGTGTTTCTTCTGTTTTTGCTTTTTTGTTGTTTTTTTTGACTGCACCCTGCTGCCTGCAGGGGATCTTAGTTCCCTGACCAGGGACTGAACCTGTGGCCTCGGCAATGAAAGTGCAGAGTCCCAGCCACAGGGCCGCCCGAGAATTCCGTACCGCCATCTCTTGATGCCGAACTTCTGCCCTTCGCTGGTTGACCACCGCATTGTCTCACTGACTGACTCCATACGTCTGCCTGGCTCCCAGTTTAGCCTAGATCCTTGGTTCCAGAGCATTCCCTTAGCTCTTCCTCTCGTTGCACCCACACCCCCACTTTCTCCCACCTCCTTTGAAGCGCCAGTCTGCTCTAGGGCACAGCATCTCCATCACCGAGGTGCGCTCCTGACCTGGTGCCCCTGCAGCAGTCCCAGGGTGCAGTCACTTATCCCACGGGTCACGGGGCTTCCGCATTCAGCCGGCTGCCCCTCTTTCGATGCCCTGATGTCCTCTGTCTCTTGGGCTTTCACCCCTCCTCCCTCTGGCCTAGGAAGACCCAGGCTCTGTCCCCTTCAGCCCTGAAAATGAGTGTCCTTGCCTCTTGTCCCAGGCCTGCCTCCTCTTTGGGAATGATGCTGTCTGGGCCACGACTCACCCTCCGGGCCATCAGCAGACATCAGCCGTCAGTCACTTTGTAAGGCTGAAGGGCCAACCTCAGCAATCAAGCAAGACCAAACCTCCCTTCTGCATTTGAGATCCTTAGGTTAACGAGGCTGAAGTGGGAGGCCAGGACCAGAGTCAGCCTCTCTGATGTAAAGTGTCCATCAAGTGTCACCTGCTGTGCACACAGAGGGAGCTGGAATTCCAGCCCAAACGAAACCTTGACGTTAGTACCCTCAGGTTACAAGCGGGGGTTTTCAATACCAGGGTCTGAGGCAGGAGGAAGACATAAGGGGACACAGAGGGGGAGGGTCCTGAGGGCAGAGAGCCCAGAACAGATCCCCTGGAGAGAGCCGAGCTGGCTGCTGGGAATATAATGACGGACATTTCAATTTGAAGTCTGGTTTTTTTCCCTTCCTCTGCTGCAGTCACCTTCCTTTACCCCCTAGCTATTTGTCAGAGATCCTTACATAATTGTTTAAGTGGTGAGTCAGGAATGAAGAAAAAGGACCCACATCCCAGATGCCAGGTGGTGGCCAGCTGCAAGGTGAACAGGGAACCCGAGATAGGCTTCCTTCGCTCCAAGACTTCCACCGCAGAAGTGACCTTGAGGGGAAGTGGAGGTGGGTGGTGCGGGGTGGGCATTGAGCTATCTGAGTTGGACACAAGTGGAGAGGAGGAGTTGGGGACCCTCCTCCTCAGAGGTCCAGGCCTGGGGGTGCAGCTGGCAAGATGGGCCCCAAGGCAGGCCCTGCAACTCCCCTGTGCCTTGAATGTTTTGCCTGGAGCTGTTGTACTGGCCACACATGCTGTACCACATCTGAATACCAGCACAGTCAAATATGGACAGAGGAGCCTGGTGGCTACAGTCCAAAGTGTCGCAAAGAGTCAGACACAACAAGTGACTAAGAACATCAAACATGAGTGAAAGGGGAAAAGGGAGACATGAATGACATGGCTTGAGCTTGACGAACACAGGGTTCTTTTTGATACAATTTAGGGATGATTGTTTCCCCACTCCAGTACTCTTGCCTGGAAAATCCCATGGACGGAGGAGCCTGGTAGGCTGCAGTCCATGGGGTCGCTAAGAGTCCGACACGACTGAGCGACGTCACTTTCACTTTTCACTTTCATGCATTGGAGAAGGAAATGGCGACCCACTCCAGTGTTCTTGCCTGGAGAATCCCAGGGACGGGGGAGCCTGGTGGGCTGCCATCTATGGGGTTGCACAGAGTCGGACACAACTGAAGCGACTTGGCAGCAGCAGCAGCAGGGATGACTGTGTGTTTTCTTTGTGCATGCTACTCAGTCACTCAGTCACTCAGTCGTGTCCAGGTCTTTGCGACCTTAGGGACTGAAGCCCACCAGGCTCCTCTGTCCAGGCAAGCATGCTGGAGTGAGTTGCCATTTCTTCTTCCAGGGGATCTTCACAACCCAGGGATCAAACCCACATCTCCTGTGTCTCCTGCATTGGCAGGCAGATTCTTTATCATTTGAGCCACTTGGGAAGCCCATATTTTCTTCAGTGCTGCCTCGTTTGGCCTTAAAATACTTTCACTACTCAGGAATTAGGAGAATGCAACATAAATGTATTGGGCAACTAGACATAACACATTTTTCTGCAGGTTAAAGGAAAATGCACTTTATGCACTGTGCTCTGAAAACAAGGCATCTGTGGTCACACACTCTTGGAGAACCCAGGGTGGTAGTGAAAGCTGGATCTAAGCAGCGTCCACACCCCACATCTTCCCAGAGTCACAGGACCCTGCCTTTATTCCAGGCACAGAGCACCCAGCCCAAATAGCACTTCCCAGCCTCCCTGTGTGGCCTTCTAATTAAGCTCTGGTCAATGAAATGTAAATTCAGGGTCTGGGAGTGACTTGGGGTGGGTGTTTAAGAGTGGTGGGGTAGAGGGTGCTTTAAAGGAAGTGGCCTTAGCCAGGAGGGATATCAGCCCCTTCCGGCGGTCTGCCAGCCTGAGATGTCCATGTGATGACCGCACCTCCACCTCTCATTTTGTTCCATGAGGCAGTCATGAGGTGAGAAAGTGCCGGAGTAAACCAAAGGGAGGAGGGGCCTGGGTACTGCTACTTCATGCAACCTCTAGCCTAGCTCTGGATGACCACCGTCCAGTCTCACTTTACATAAGAATCCATTTTTGTTTTGGCTTACCCATTGTCATTTTGGATTTTCTGATGTAGTCAGTTGAATGTAATCATAACAGAAATGGCTTGCATAGAAGACTTCCTTCTGTAAGAGTCAGAGTGCATATTAGCCAATTCAAGACAAATGAGAAGCTTCACAATGAAGAAATCTATCTTACACAGAATTCTAGAGATGTCCCTTGAAGATTCCTGTCCCTTGGTTAATTTTTTTTAAGGACTCATTTATTTATTTATTTCTGGTTGTGCTGGTCTTCTTTGCTTTCTGTGGACTTTTCTCTAGTTGCAGCTAGCAGGGCCGACTCTCCGCTGCAGTGCGTAGGTTTCTCACTGCGGTGGCCTCTCTGGTTGCATGCACAGGCTTCTCACTGTAATGGCTTCCCTTGTTGCAGAGCACAGGCTTCAGCAGCTGCAGCACGCAGGCTCAGTGGTTGTGACCCCAGAGCTCCCATGAGCACAGATCTCATATGAAACTCATCTGAGATCTTCCTGGACCAGGGGTCAGATATGTGTGCCCTGCACTGACAGGCAGATTCCTCACCACTGAGCCACCAGGGAAGTCCTGTCCCTTGGTTAGTCAATTGAATTCTATTCTAGGCACTGCTGTGATAGGACTTTGCCGATGTAATTAAGGTCACTAATCATCTGGCTTGAAGATAGAAAGCCAGTCCCGGAACATTCAGGTGTGAGTTCCTAATCACAGACTGGGAAGCAGAAGAGCTGAGCAGTGAGAGGAAGTGGAAGAGGCAGGAGAAATATGGTAGATGAGGAAGTCAGCGTGGGAAGGATCCCACCATCTCAGCTGGCTGAGGGATGTAGGGTCCCACCTGTGGGGAGCAAAGAGCAGCCAATACAATCTGCCCAAGACTGACAGCTGGCTGGGAGTCGGGGGCCCCAGATTGAGGCCCCGCTGCCCTCTCCTCTCCATTTAGAAGCTGATGCTCCCCTGTAATGTGTGGTGAAAAGGCACCGCTCCACTGTCTTTCCAAGGGACTACTCCTTTTTTTTTTT
>NW_011495064.1:2735802-2736829 GCF_000754665.1 Bison bison bison
TGCTTAAAACACGAATGTACTGTGTCTGAGCCACAAGAATCGGCTGCTTCCGGTCATTCAGTCTTGTTAACACAGCCAGTTAATTATTAGCTTTGAATTTCACCGTGAGAATGAAACCAGACTTTTTGACTAGTTGCAGGTGAAATTACAACTCATCACCAGACACTGCCACCACCTCAACATGTTTTGTTTACAGCTTAAAGCTTCCTTTGGCTGGATCATGAAAACTGGGAGTTTCCCACACATATACCATCGCCAACTGTCCCTGGACAATCAAACCTACATTGCAAATCAAAGGGAATCTGTGATTTACTTTTTAAGAATAATTTCATAGAAACGCTTTCAATAAGGCTATTTAATTAAAAACAATTGTCTAACAAAGAATGATATCATTCGATTAGTGTTAACACTTAGACAAATGCATCCATATTTTGGTTTCAATTAATCAATTACATTATCATTAGGAGAATGGTCAGATCAATGGAATAGAATAAAAAAATTCAGAAAAAAATGCATACAAGTATTTGGGTGATTTACCATTTGGAAAAAAAGTTATTATATAGTCCATAACTTGTCAAATTCCAGGTGGATTAAATATTTAAATGTAGAAAAGGAATTCATAAGAGTAGCAGAAGAAAATATAGGTAAATATTTAAACAACGTCAGAAGTACAAAATGTGTGTGTGTTTTAAAAAAAAGAACAGAGTCAGAAACCATAAAAAGAATTCATTACATTAAAATTTAACATTGCTATATCAAAACAACACCATAGAAAAATCAAAAGGCTAATGATAAACTGGGAAAACATTTGTAAAATACATAATAGGATGTTGAAATATTTCACCTTCAGCAACCAAGGCAATATGTGCCAATCACCCAGACTCTAAATGTTTATTAAGGGGAGTTTCTTTTTTTTTTTTTTTAAGGGGAGTTTCTGAAAACCAGTTTTGCAGCCTTAAGCCACTCATCTATCTACTTTGAGAGGATCAAAGGGCTGGAGTTGAAGAGGCTGGAAGTTGGAGTTGAG
>NW_011495064.1:2736929-2745916 GCF_000754665.1 Bison bison bison
ATTTCACCTTCAGCAACCAAGGCAATATGTGCCAATCACCCAGACTCTAAATGTTTATTAAGGGAGGGACTGCTCCTTTGTCGACTGTTTGGGATGTCACTGCTCCATCACCCTCTGCATCCGGAGGTGGTCCTCCTGTCTGCTCCATGCGTGAAGGCGCTGAGCCCCACCCTGTGCATCCGGAGCCTCTGCTCCACTGGCTCTTGTATTAGGACATCACTGCCACTCTCGTGGCTTAAGGAGGTGTGAAGTGAAAATCTCTCGTGCCATATCAATGAACAAAAAAATGTCACAGCTATCAGCAATTTCTGGCCTCCAAATGTGAATGAGGGCTCCCAAAACTGGGATCCAAAGGATGCTGCCACTCCCCACCCCCTACGCTCCCACTCCCCATACCCTCCCGCATGGTGATTGCTGAGGAGCTGGGGGAATACAAGAAGCAAGGTAAAAAAAAAAATAAAGAAAAAAAAAAGAAGAAGAAGCAAGGTAAACAAGGAAACAGAGTTGGGCCCAGATAGCTGAGGTGCATATGAAAGGAATGAATTAACTGAGCTCAGAGGCTGGTATCTTCCCATACATAGAATGCTAAATTCCTTAACTTGATACCTGATCTTTGATGTTCAGACTACCTGCTACCCTTATTGCAAACTTGTCTATAGCCTATCTTCCCCTCCTGCTTCCTGGGAGCAGCTTTCTCAGAACTACTCGCCTGGGCTCGGAGTCCTAAACATTCCCACCAAATAAAATGACTCTCTGCTTTCAGGCTGTGACTATATTTTTTGGTCGACAGTTCCTGCTCCACTGTCCAGTGTGTTTTAAAGACAGCTGCGATGTCCTTTGTGTTTCGAGGGCACTGCCCACCATTTTCTGGAACATGTAGGCACAGCTCCGCGGGCCACTTCCCTGGCTAGTTCTGCTAGCGTCTGCATCTGGAGTCACTGCTCCACAGTCCTTTGCTTCTGAAGGAGCTACTTCTGTGCTCTCTCATCCCCGTTGTGCTGGTCTACTCTCCTTGAGAAAGGCCCCGTCACCCACCTCTGTGTTCAGAGGAGGCGCTGGCCCACTGTCTTCTGCATTTAGAAAACACAGGCTTCCATCGTCCCTGCCCCACTGTCGTCTCGATTTAAAAGTCCTTCTACGTTGAAGGACCAGCTGGAGCAAGGTAGGGACCCCCCTGCTTTGATCACTGACTCGTCTGCTTTCTTGCCTGCATAGCAGCGCACCCCAAAGAGCTCACTGTGGCCTCACTGGCCCCCAAAAGCCCCCTAAGGAACCCCAGAGGCCGCTGGACCTTGGCAGGGAAGTCTCCCCATCTCCAAACATTCTGGGGACAGGTGTTACTCCCCCAAATCCCAGCTGGCCCACAAGTAACTGAAGGCTTCCCAAAAGGTGGTTCTGTGGGGCCCAGTCTCCTCCCTGCCCCCCTCCCCATGCCCTGAGAATGGCTGCTCACCTGTACTCCCCACACCTACACTGATGTGGTCCCTGAAGCCTGGCTCAGTGGTTACAGTGGGGAGAAGGGGGGGATGGCCACAGGCAGGGATAGAGTCCTGACACCCCCTCCCCGTGTCCCCACAAGGAATCTCCTGAGTTCGTGAGGATAAGGGCTGCACTCCTGTGAGGGGGGCTGGGGCCATCCATGGCAATGGCTCTCAGGTCATTCTCAGCCCATCAGAACCCCCGGGGAGTGCAGGAACCCACATCCACCTGAGCGCCACCCCTGGAGACTTGCAACCCAGGCCTCTGCAGGTGATTCAGCTTAGGGCATCTGCAGCCTGTCGAAGGCTGCAGACTACCCCCAGCCTCGTCTCTGCTCTTCTTGCCGGCTGAGCCCAAGGCTCCTGTGCAGATGACAGCTCCCTTTTCAGCCCTGAAAAGCCCAGTTCACACTGAAGTTTCAGGACTTGCACCTTACAAGGGAGAGAAGGTCTCCCGTGGGAATGATTGCTTTTGCCATCATCCCCATTCCTCAAAAGTTGGCATTTGGAGCTTCTCTGGTGGCTCAGTGGTAAAAACTCTGCCTGCCCATTCAGGAGACACGGGTTTGATCCCTAGTCTGGAAGGATCCCACATGCCACGGAGCAGCTAAGCCCATGTGCCACAACTACTGAGCCTGGGCTCTAGAGTCTGGGGGCCACAACTCCTGAAGCCCGGTGCCCCTAGAGCCCCTGCTCTGCAACAAGAGACGCCACAACAGTGAGAAGCCCCTGCACCACAACGGAGAACAGTCCGCGCTCTCCACAACTAGAGAAAGGCCTGCACAGGAACAGAGACCCGGCACAGCCAGAGATAAATAAATAAACACAATTGTTCTTAAAAAGAGAAGCTGGCATCCCTTCAGGTGAGGGCACATGACTCAGAAGCCCCACAGTTTTACGTGGCTTCCTTATGTTGTAGGGGCACGCGTGTGCTAAGTCACTCAGTCGTGTCCGACTCTTTACGACCCCATGGACTATAGCCTGCCAGGCTCCTCTGTCCATGGGATTCTCCAGGCAAGAATACTGGAGTGGTTGCCATGCCCTCCTCCAGGGGATCTTCCCAACCCAGGAATCAGACCCGTGTCTCTTATGCCTTCTTCACTGGCAGGAGGGTTCTCTGCCGCTAGCACCACCTGGGAACTGCTATGTAATTCGTATTCCTAGGTGAATATGTCCACAGTTCGTTTTGTGGTACTTGTGTTAATTAGCATCACTGCATACCTTGGTGAGCCCTCCCTTTGGATTTGAACTTTTCTAATGAAATGGCCTTCAATACTTTGGCCACCTGATGCAAAGAGCCAACTCATTGGAAAAAACCCTGATGCTGGGAAAGATTGAGGGCAGGAGGAGAAGGGGGTGACAGAGCATGAGATGGTTGGATGGTATCACTGATTCAATGGACATGAACTTGGGCAAACTCTGGGAGATAGTGAGGGACAGAGAAACTTGGCGTGCTGCAGTCCATGGGTCACAGAGTCGGACACGACTTGGCAACTGAACAACAGTGAAGTGAGGGCGAGGGCAGTTCTACCTGTAAATCACCCAGAGAAGAAAGACCTTCCTTTCTTCTCAGATGAGCAGAGAGGCTCAGAAGAGCAACTTGCCGCTTCCTGCAGACAGCACCCTGCCTCCTGAAGGTGGTCGCTGCAGACTTACCTCCGCGGGGCTGGCTGTGGGAGTACAGGAGTGCCTGTGACCTCTCAGGGCTCAGGGGGCTGCTATGTCCTCACCCAGGGTCTGGGGGGCCCCGACTCGTTCAGCCATCGTCAGCCTGGGGAAATAGGAGCTGCATGGAAATGGGGAAATGCTGCTGGTGTGGAGCCCTGAGAGGCCTGCAGTGCCCACCCTCGTCCTCGGCGGCCGTGAGCAGCCTCCGTGGCCTGGTCTGAAGTGGGGCAGAGAAGGCAGGAGAGAGGCCTGGGGACACGAGGGCCTGGGGACAGGCAGGGCTGCTTCCAGCGTGGAAGACCGGAAGTCAAGGGGGCCTTTTCCTTGACACTCCTGTCCTTTTGAGGCCTGTGGGGTGGTTCTGTCCTGGGCACAGGTGGCCACTCCTGGCATGGTGCTCTGGTCCTGCCTCATCTAGTCGTGGCCATCACCAGAGGAACTTAAAGTTCCAGAGTCCAGTTGAGCAGCACTGGACAATGGCCCTAGGCCTCTGCAGGGGAGACCTGTGGCCTCTCAGGCCGGCTCCCTTGTCGTCAGCTGGCCCTTCGTGGTCTTTTTTGTTTCCATAAACAGTTATGAATCTAGGAATCTGTAAAATGGCTATTTCAGTTCTCCTGCTCCATTTCATGCTGAACACTTGAACCGCCTCCTGGTCCGGTCCAGTGGATGGAGATTCTCTTGAATCTTCCTTCTGTCATCAGGACCACTTTCCTCCCCAGTTTCACGTAGTTGGCATCAAGCAGGAGACAGGTTCTGATTCAAAGAAGGCAACATGTCACGTGAAACTTCCCTGTAGACTTTATTGTGTTTTTTTTTTTTAATCTTTTTTATAAAACATTTATTTGGCTGCACTGGGTATGGGTTGCAGCATGCCAGATCTTTAGTTGTGAACTCTTAGTTGCAGCACGTGGGTTCCCTGACCAGGGATCAAAACTGTGCCCCCTGCATTGGGAGCGTGGAGCCTTAACCACTGGACCCACCAGGAAAGACTCCCTGTAAACTTAGGTATTGTGTGTTCCCCACTCTCCATGACGTCACTCATCTCCTGGTCATGGTTGGGTGGGCTTATCTTTTGGGCCTAACCTCCCACTTCCAGCCCTCCACTCCTAAGCCTGTGTCCTTGCAGAGCTGTATCGTGGGGACAGAGGGTGGAGCCACTTCTTCCTGGATACAATATAAGATCTAGTTCTTTAAGATTTTTGGCCTGGAACTGCTGGGCACCTGGGTGGAACGTGTCCAAGAGGAGACCAAGGGTGCAGACAGAGCTCCTGGGGGTCTGCTCCGTGCTGCTGTCGTGAGCACCCAATGGGAAGAAATGGATGCACGGCACCTCTAGGGGCTCTCTCTTCGGGCTGGACCACAGTGGCCTGGGGGAGACTGTTTCAGGTTGGCACTGTCAGTGTCTTGCTGCTTGAGTTCAGGATGTGGCTTGTGGTTCTTTGGTCTCTGGCACCAGCAGATCTGGGAAAACAGGTACCCTTGGGCTGGCAGGACAGCGTTCTTTGCCCTCAGACCCACAGTCTGATCCCTGGCCAGTGTGCAACAGGGGAGGTCTCTGACCAGAGACTATCCGAGACAGAGCAGGGAGCACTCAGGGGTTTCCTGTTTCGGCCCCCAGCCCTCCTGAGGCCCAGCTCCACTTCCCATGCGTGGGCTCCTCAAATGCCCTGTATCCCTATAATAAATGCTCACTTTTAAAATCTCTAAGTGGATCTCTGATTCTTGCCATCAAAAGAGGGTTGACTAAGGCAAAGCTGATCTGTCCCTTGGGATGATTTACAACCCGTGGACTCAGAGGTAAAGAACTCCTGCCATGCAGGAGAAGCGGGTTCCAACCCTGGGTCGGGAAGGTCCCCTGGAGGAGGAAATGGCAACCCACTCCAGTGTTACTGCCTGGGAAATCCCATGGACAGAGGAGCCTGGCGGGCTACAGTCCATGGGGTCGCACAGGGTTGGACACGACTGAGCACAGGACAGCAGCAGCCCAGGGCAGAAGACAGACTCCAGAGGCCAGAAGCAGGAGGAGCCCGCTCTGTCTGATGCTTCCCTTCGTTTCCAGGGCAGGCAACTTGAGCAGCCAGAGGGCCCCCTGCTGTCCTTGGGCCCCGCTGCTTTGTGAATCAAGGCAAAGGTCCCTCATACCACCCCTCAGCCTCCACCTCCACGCTCCCCTCCCAACCTCAAGGCCTGTGAGATTTGGGAACTACCAACTTCTGACGATGTGTGAGGTCAAGCGTAGGAAAGTGGCCCCGGAAATATTCCCAAGGTAACGAGACTGTCGATCCCAGACCAACCAAGGAATTTCCATGGATGGTAGTGGGTCCCAGGGATAGCAGGAGGAAGGGACACGCAGGTATGCCCAGAAAGGTGTGACTACAAGGGGGGAGCAGGACAGAACCTCCTTTGGACCCCCTTCCTGATTCTAGAAGCCCTCCAGCCCCTGCCTGCCAGCTCCACACCCTTAGAGGCTGCTGCAGGGGTAACCCTGCGGCCCAGAGGCCCAGCCCCCACACAGCCTGCTTGGTCTGCTCCTCCTAGGAATTCAATTATAGCAGCAATTTCCTCTCCTCCTCCACCGGCAACCGCGGCTGCCCCGCTGAGCCTCACCTGCTCTCCCAGGTGGGGCTGGGGGAGGGAGGAGACTCGGGCCACCAGCCGGTCTGACGAAAGATTGTTTAGATTGCTTCATCAGGATCTGGCTCAGGAGGGAGACTCGTGGCTTTGACCACTGCCTTGGCACAGTCCCTGCTTCCGAGCCTCACTTGGCCTACCTATCAAATAGGCAGATTCAGTATCTTTATTAACCCTCCTCGCCCTAAAGGAGGCTTGGTATGTTTTGCTTTTTCTTGGGGAAACTCTTTTTTTTAAAATTTTTTATTTATTTATTTGGCTGCAGTGGGTCTTAGGTGAGGGCTGCGGGATCTAATTCCCCAATCAGGGATCAAACCCTGGGCCCCCTGCACTGGGAACACAGAGTCTTAAGCCACTAGGCCAAGGAGGAAGTCCCGACTGGGGAGACTCTTATCTTGAAAGTGCACTGCTTTTGTTAGAGTCACATGAAAATTAGCTTAATAATAATTGTTAAGAGAGGGGTGGGTGGGGAGACAGGACCTGGGGGTCTGGGCTGCTTTTTTCCCAAAGCCCAAAGGGTTTCTAATCCTCCCAGGTAGTTAGGACCTCAGCTTCCCTGCTGCTGGTGCACTCAAGTCAAAGCACACAGAAAATCCTAAATGGCAGTTACTGAAATTGCACAGGTGGATTATACCAAGCCGGGAAGGGGCTATTTCCATCCTACTGGCGGCAGGACTCAAGTTAGAAAGTGATGGCCAGGGAAGTCATTCCTTCTAGCAGCTCACATTGGAGGAGGAGAGTGAGGGGAGCAGGAGGCTCTGGGGAGACCAGCCCTTCCTGATGGCAGCCTTGGTGTCCCCAGCTAGGTGCAAAGCTCAGGGAAGTCAGATGGGAAGGGTGAGGGTGGGCACAGCCTATATTTAGCTTTCGACACAATTACAGGTTGAGTGGTCAGGGGCCTCCCTCCACAGCTGCAACTGGGCTCCAGGGGTCAGTGCTGGCCCTGGACACCCCTCCTTCTAGGGCACCCCCGTCCATTCCCCGAGTAGCCCTGATCCTCGTCTCTGAGTCACCCTTTGATGAGGTTCTGTTTCCTGTCTGCACCCTGTTATCAACTAGACTATTCTTTCCACAACTTCATCCTCTTAACCCCCAGCTCTGCGGGGGTAGCAGTGGGACTTGTCGGGGCTCTGCTGCAGGCCCAGCCGTGGCTTAAGCTTAAGGCACTTCAGGGGACTTGCCTGGTGGTCCAGTGGCTAAGACTCTGGGCCTGATCAGGGAACTGGGTCCCACATGCTGCAGCAAAGATGGAAGGCCCTGCATGCTGCAACTAAGACCTGGTGTGGCCGAGTAAATAAATAAATAAATATTAAAAAAATATTAAAAAAAAATTTGAGTCACTTCTCTACTGCAGACCCTCATGAGCAGCCCAAACCCCTATTCCCCTCACACACACCACAAACCAAGCCTGAGCTGGGGGGTCCCACGGACAGGTGCATCCTTTCCTTCCAGGGCTCCGTGGTGGCTGCTATGGCCACTCACAAACTTCTCATACTTCTTTGAACGTGAGAAACGCTTGTAATTGTTGCACACACATTAGTAAGTGCAGATGAGCAGAAGAGAATGAGAAATTGCCCGAGGTTCCACTTGGAGACGATCATGGTTTTATGCCTTCACTCCAGGTACCCCGCTATTTGTCATCAGCTACTCACACTTGTTAAGACGCTGAGTACCTTTCAAAAGAGCCATTTCCACATCATTTTCTTTATTGACAGCCCAGTGTGTGAGATGCTCATTTTGCCAGTTTCTCCACCACCCCATGATGGTGCCATCAGGGCTGTTTCCGGGATTGTGAATAATGCTGCCAGGAACATCCATCCATTTAGCAAATATTTCCTCCAACATGCTCAGCTATGGGCACCCTCTGCGTACTGGGCTCACAGCCACTCACAAAACAGAAGCCTGTGCAGACACATCTCTGGGCATATTCTTGACAGTTCTTTCAGCCGATGACTGGACGGGGCATTGCTGGGCTAAAGGGCATACCTTTGCCAGGACTCACCCTCCCAAAGGACTGTACCCATCTGAGTGACTTGTCAGAGAGCCTCGGTGGACAAAGCCTGGTGGCCTCTCTGCTCCAGACTGACCTGGCCTGGGCGCAGGCATGGCTGGAGCCAACAGAACAGGCCCCAGGGGGAGCTGAGAGAGGAGCCTGGTTCCTGGGCCCAGGTGGCTGGTCTTGCCACCCCTTGCAGTCCTTCACCTGGTGGCTGTTTTCCCAGGCTCCAAATTTGGCTTCTGAGTCTGGGCATTGAATATAATCGTTGAAATTGGGCAATCCTCCATAATTCAGACGTGTGCGCCCCCACTCAGCTCGGAGGCTAAGCCCTTCCAAGAGCGTCTGGCGAAGGCAGAGGGCACCCAGGCTCCCACCCGAGGCCGCTGCGGGGCGGGTCCGGAGCAGGCCCCTGCCCCCACCCCCACCCACCCCCAGCCCAGGCCTCCACCCCTGGCCCGGCCGCGCTCGGGCGGATGCCCAGGTAGCCCAAACCTGTCGGGCAGGTTTGGAGAGCGGAGAGCGGCGGGACGGAGAAGGGTGAAGGATGCGCGGCCTGCCCCGTGCGCCGCTCGCACTCTCGGCTCCCTGAACCCGGTCCGTCCACCCGCAGCCTACTGGCCGACCCCATGGTGCGCTCGCCTGACCTCCTGGCGGCCCTCCTGGGCCTGGGCCTGGGGGCAGTCCTGACCCTCCCGGGGGCGGGCGCGGCGGGCTGCAGGGCCCTCGGCCCGGCGGAGCGCCTGGTTTTCGCCCCGGCGGCCAAGGCCCGCTGGCTGGCCCCTCGCGTCCGCGCCCCGGGACCCCTGGACTCACTGTACGGCACCGTGCGCGGCTTCCTCTCCGTGGTGCAGCTCAACCCCTTCCCCGCGGGTGAGTGCGCCCCACCCCCGGACAAGCCTGGACGAGTTTGGGTCCCCAGCCTCACCTTAACCGCCTGTCCACCGCGGGGCGCGCCCACCCTCATCAGCCACTTGGAGGGCAGGGTCCCAGCTCTCCCCACCCCCGTCTTCCTCCCCAGAAACTCCCAGAGCATCACATTCCTGAGTGACCTTGGGGAAGCCCCTGTTCCTCTCTGAGCCTCCGTTTCTCGGCCTCTAGAGTAGAGAAGATACATTCAAAGTTCTCAAAGAGCCGGCTGAGGTCTTCCCTAGGACTGGTGTTGCAAGGGGCTTGCAAGGACCAGGAGGGACGGCCAGACCACCGCCCCTCAC
>NW_011495064.1:2746088-2747128 GCF_000754665.1 Bison bison bison
CTGCTTTTAACCGGCTTTCCTGCTGCTTTCCTACCCCGGGGGCCCAGAGGGAGGGTTGGGCCAGGCCTGCCCTCAGAAATACCCTCCTGTATCCCTGCGGAGGCCAGGGTAGGTGGGCACTGGTCTGTGGTGACACTGCCTTCTCTGAGGGTGCCGGGTGGTGGGAGGACCCCCTCTGGAGAGGGATTAGCCTGGCAGTGGGGGTGGACACAGAGGCAGGGCCGCTGCCCCCAGACTCAGCTTGACTCTTTCCCTAGAGCTGATAAAGACCCTGCTGAATGAGCCGGCCTCTGTGAAGGTGGATGAGGTGAGTGTGGAGGCGGTTTGGGGGAGGGTGTTCAGGTGTGAGCATCTGGGGCAGGAGGAGACAGGCCTTCTCAGCTGAGCCCACTTGGCTGGGTGACCCCCAGGGTGGGGTTCAGGCATCGCTTCCTCTCTTCTGTAAGCAGTCCACAGACCTGATTTCAGACCACAGTTCTGCCCTTAAGTGGTTTTGGGGTTGGCGTGTGTGCGTGCTAAGTTGCTTCAGTTGTGTCCAACTCTGCGACCCTATGGACTGTAGTCTACCACGCTCTTCTGTCCATGGCATTCTCCAGTGGGTTGCCACGCCCTCCTCCAGGGGATCTTCCCGACCTCGAACCTGTGTCTCTTATGACTCCTACATTGGAAGGTGAGTTCTTTACCACTAGCGCCACCTGGGACAGGGAGCCCCAACTCCCTGGACTTCCTTTCCCTTATTTGTAAGATGGTAAATAACAATATGGGGCTTCCCTGGTGGCTCAGTGGTAAAGAACCTGCCTGCCGATGCAGGAGAGGCAGGTTCGATTCTTGGATCCGGACGATCCCCTGGAGAAGGAAACTGCAAATCCACACCAGTATTCTTCCCTGGTAAATCCCATGGACAGAGAAGCCTGGCGGCTACCTTCCATGGGGGTCACAGAAGAGTCAGACATGACTTAGCGACAAATAACAGTAAGGACACTGTGCCCCTCACAAGGAAATAGGAGATGTGGGCAAGGTGCCCCCTGCCCCCCTACCCG
>NW_011495064.1:2747265-2750896 GCF_000754665.1 Bison bison bison
CTGGCGATGCCCACCGCGGGGCTCTGCTTCTGCTGTTTGCGCTGCCGCCGGCGCTGCGGTGGTCGAGTGAAGATGGAGCACAAGGCGATGGCCTGCGAGCGCGCTGTCCTCGTGACGTTCCTGCTGCTGACCACCCTCGTGCTGCTGTGAGGGGCGCCCAGGTCAGGCGGGAGGCGTGGGCCGAGGCCCGAGGGGCCATGGGCATCCAGCCAGCAGCCCCCTCCTCCTTCCCCATCCCCGCAGGATCGGTGTGGTCACTGCCTTTGTCACCAACCAGCACATGCACGAGCAGATGGGCCCCAGTGCCGAGGCTGTGCCGGAGACCCTCCTCAGCCTCCGGGGCCTGGTCTCCGAGGTGCCCCTGGTGAGCACCGAGTAGCCCCTCACCCCCACACGCCCCCAAGTGGGCGGGACAGAGCAGGGTGGGGCCTGCAAATTCCTGCTTAGCCCACTCATTAGAAAGGGTGCCTCTTCTAGCGTGCACCTGACTGCCCCCTGCTGGGGAGTCGCGTTCATAACCGCACTCTTGCTAGTCTCAGGATGGACGCCCAGGTGCAGGGATGGTGGGAGGAAGGGCCGGGGAAGGCATGGGAGCCGGGCTGTTCCGTGACGGGGAAGAGCAACCTCCTGCCCTGTGTTTGCCTAGGAGCTGCAGGCCGTGGCAGAGCAGTTTTCCCTTCCTCAGGAGCAAGTCTTGAAGGAACTTAATGGTGAGGGTTTGGGCTGGGTTCTGCCCTGGGGGCCCTCTCATCCCCTCATCCATGCCCTTGAGGAGGTGGGGATCAGGCCCATCCCGGCGGCATGGCACTCACTCCACTGCAGAGCACCCTGACCCAAGAGGAGGCGGAGGGAGGGTGGGGAGGCCCGGCCGCCCTGCAGACTGTCCTGTGCTCTCCAGGCGTCGGCAGCAGCATCGGGAAGGCGATCCACTCCCAGCTCAAGAGCACCGTGTATGAGGCGCTGGCCTCAGTACTCAGCCTGGGCCAGGGTGAGTGTCTCCGGGGGCCCGGCCCCACCCTCTCCCAGCCCTACATTTCTTCTGCCACCTCAGGGGCCCCACTCCTGCCTTTCTGCACTCTCTGTCCACTCCTGGCTTCATGTGCCCTGGGGCCACTTCCATTATAACTACAGAGAGCAAGGACCAGCAGGCCCCTTGGGCTGGGGGAGGGAAAGATGCTCCGACTCCCCCCAAGGCCTCTGAGGATGCTGGTAGCAGCAGAGACCCCTCAGTCTGGATGTGGGTCTCTCAGCCCTGCAGGTCTCCGTGGATCACCTCCGAGGCCTGAACGCCACCTCTGTGGAGCTGCAGGAGGGGCAGGAGGCCCTGGCACCGGCTCTGCATGGGCACCGGCAGCGCCTCCTGTCACTACTGCAGGAGCCCCCCTGCCAGGGCTGTGCAGGGGCCCTGGACAAAAGCCACAGCCTGGAGCTGGGAGCAGACTTCAGCCAGGTGCTGGCCCAAGACTGAGTCCTCTTGGGGCGAAGGGGGCTGCTCTGCCCGTGGCTCCAGGGCAACCTGTGCTCCAGGTGTCTTCTGAAGCGAACACCCAATCCCTTTCTCCAGCTGCCCCTCCTCTGTCCACACACCTGGGGTTAATGACCGTCATCCTGTACCATGCTTGTGCCAGTGAGCCTCACGTGACTTAACTGCTTTTTTTGTTTATTTTTTTATTTTTGGCTGTGCTGGGTCTTCGCTGCTGCTCTGGCCTTTCTCTAGCTGTGGTGAGTGGGGGCTGCTCTCTGGTTGCGGTGCCCAGGCTTCTCACTGCCGTGGCTCCTCTTGTTGTGGAGTGTGCACGGGCTTGGTTGCCCCACAGCATGTGGGATCTTCCCAGATCAGGGATCGAACCCACGTCCCCTGCATTGGCAGGTGGATTCCTAACCACTGGACCACCAGGGAAGTCCCGGTTTAGCTTCTTGAGTTCTCACTATCACCCAGGGCTGTCGGGGCTGTGGTGGTCCCCATCGTGTACATAAGGACACTGAGTGTTCAGAGGCCTCTGCCCCCATCCTTCCCCAGGGACCCCTCCCAGGCTTCTTCGTGGTCTTTGTCATAACAACCCCTCTCAAAAAACCGTTTCAGGTGCCCTCTGTGGACCACGTCCTACATCGGCTGAAAGGCGTCCCAGAGGCCAACTTCTACAGCATGGTCTTGGAGGTGAGTGTCCCTGGTCTCCCTGACTTCTCTCCCACCTGCCTGGGAACTCAAAAGTGAGGGACCTCAGTTCTTCCCTTTTGGGGTGGGAGCCCAGTGGAACCTCAGGCTTGGGTCCAGTCAGGGCCTGACCTACCACGTGACACTCTGGACTGGAGGCTCACGATGCTGGTCCTTGCACGCACAGTCTGGTGGGGGAGGTAGGCCTGGAGTTCAGAAGGAAGGGCTAGGATCCTCATGAGGTGTGGGCTGGGGATAGCTAGGGAGCAAGCTCACACCCTGAGCCCCAGAAAACAGGCAGGTTCTCCTGGGTGGAGACAGGCAGTGGGGGCAGGGTGCAGGGTGAGTCAGCATCTGTGACCCAGGGCCTGGAAAATGCCAGGGCTGGGAACTGGTGAGTCAGTTGTGCTGGGTGACTATAGCAAACTATTCCAGGAGGAAGGAAGTGGAACCGGAGGCTGGAAGAATAGCCCAGAGCTGGACTTTAGGGAAACAGAGGGTGCTGTGCAGAATGGCTGGGATAGATGAGACACTGGCTGGGAGTCTACTGCAATAGTCCGGGCAGGAGGGTCGAGACAGAAAGGAGCCGCGTTTGGGGGAGTTGAGTCAGCTTGGGCTGAGGGAGGGGAAAAGGACCAAGAGAGCAGAAGGACACGCATTTCCCTGATTTCCTGGGCTGGGAGCACCATGAGGGATGCTCTCCCTCCAGACCTGGTGAAGCAAGGGTCCCCCAAGCTGGGCCCCCCGGGTGGAAAGCAGGAGGCACAGCCTCGTTTGGTTCCGGCAGGAGAACACCACCTTCAACGCCCTCCCGATCCTGGCTGCCTTGCAGACGGCCGACATGATCAGAGGTGAGGGCCTGCCCAGGGGCCAATTGGGCTATCCAGAATGCCCCCCACCCTACCCCTACCAAAGAAGCTTATTGAGAAAGGGGCAGGGCAGTGGGGTGGGGGAGGCTGAAGGCTGCCCTCTTGGGTGGGCAGGCCTGCTAGACCATCTCTATGCATCCCAGATGTTCCTCCTGTCTATCTCCTCCTTCCTGGGCCCTGGGGGGTCTCCCCCATCTCTTAAGCCCCTGCTGCTTTGGGCAGAGCTGAAGAAGGTCGTGGCTGAGCAGCCCAGAGGGCTAAACACAATGGGAGAAGCGTTCCCAGTCTGGGAGGCAGCTTCTCGCTGGAGCCAGGCGCTGGAGGAGGTCGAAGAGCGCAGCCGCCCCTTCCTGGAGGAAGTGCAAAACTATGAGAGATACAGGTGTCTGGAAACCTGTGGGGGGGTGGGCGGCTCAGCCTGTCAGCCACCCGGGCCCAGTTTCCAGCCCTAGTCAGCCCTCCTTGTACTAAGTGCCTGCCTCCATTTAAGCCAAGACCCCTTACTCACTGGGCCTCCATGCCCCCAACTTAGCTGTGCGCCCTGGGGATCTGAGCCTGAGGACCCTATAGGAAGTCCACTTCTAAAGCCCCAGCCTCGGGGCTAGGC